>NW_024067117.1:0-157220 GCF_015039405.1 Cantharellus anzutake
GATACAGGGGCTTGGGCTGTGTAAGCTTAATAATGGACTTAGGACATGACTCAGCAATAAGTAATTCAGTTCTTTGTCGTTTGGGCCGATCTCAGCGGGGTCTTGTAGCGCTAAAGCTATGCTCTACACTGCCTTAATTACGAACGGTTATCTTTAGAAATGACTTGGCTATAAAGGAACTTTCTAGACTGTTCTCTAATCCACCCCTTTTTGTGAAGCCACATCATTACTAATGTTCTAGAGCTTTCCCAATTAATTAACTGATCCGTGGACTTCTGAATCACTTCATGCTTATAATCCGAGATCCAGATCATCAATCATTCCTTTGTTCCGATTTATTTGAGCTTAAAACCAAAAAGTTTTGATGAATCATGGGAAAATATACAAGATCCAGTTTTTTAGCATTTTCTCCTCTTCTGATGTGATCAAAAACTGTCCACCCGCGCCAGGGAATACTCTGTCATATGGTATTTGGTCCGCCAGACTTTTGGGCGCCAATATATTTCCCTTGAGTCACATTACCTTTTGTAAGAATTAGCAAATAAATATATATGAATTATAAGGTGTTTCGCCGTTTGAGCGATATCTCTGTCAGTTTTGAAGCTTTTAGAATGAAACAAAACCGTGGATAAAGTTTAGAAACAGTCCTTTCAGATGGTAAAAAGATTACAGTCAAAAGTTTACTGGTTCCAGAGATATTTACATTTCTTTCCCAATGTTCCTTCTCATTCTGCCGTCTATGTGCTATTTTCTTGTTGTAGGGATATATTCTTTGAATATTACACCTATGCCAGGTTCTAGGCATGCTTGTAATAGATTAAATCTCATGCTACATGGGTGTAGATAATTTATAATGATCTTCTAATGTCTGTCCAGTCTCATAAAGATCATGAGATCTGTTAAACATCTGAACTTGTCACCTGATTGTTGACTATTCTGATAGATCATTGTTTTATTCTTTGAATATTATTTCTCCTACAGTGGTCATTGCACCCAACCCAACCTGTGGAGACTGGGGGAGCACAATCCAGGTTGTGAAGTTAATATTTGGGTGTGCGTGAAGTTTAATAGTTTATATATTACTTGGTTACAAGCCACTTGTTTGTGCCTGGTGGCATAAGTGGTACACTGTTAGCTGAGGCTATGCAGTTTTTTTAAGTGGCACATGTTCGATTCTCACTCAGGAAAACTTTTTTGTCATACCCTCCACTCCTTAGTGTACAGAACACAACCATTTCACACAATTATTCCATGGGAGGGCCCAAACAAAGTTTTCCTAAGTGAGAATTGAACATGTGCCACTTAAAAAAACTGCATATCCTCAACCAATGCTGTACCACTTATGCCACCGGACACAAACAAGTGACTTGTAACCAAGTAATATATAAACTATTAAACTTCGCGCACACCCAGATATTGACTTCACAACCCTGGATTGTGCTCCCCCAGTCTCCATGGGTTGGGTTGGGTGCAATGACCGCATGCGTAAATACCAAAAATTATATTCTGCAACCTATGTACAACTCATTACAACTTAGCGTGGGAACATCACGTGTTGAGAAATCATGTGAGCGACTGGGAAGGAGTCTGGGGTGGCCGATGTTCGGCAAAACACGTAACTGGCATACCTTTCTGCTGAACATTCTTGGGGACTGAGCGACAACATCGCTAGTCCATCATTTCGTCTTATACCAAGAAATCTAACACACCTGACATAGAGACGCTCCTTGAGTGCACGCACCCATGCACTATCAGTACTTAGAAAATTTCGCTCCAGCTGAAATTTGTATATATACCTCCAGCCAGAACTGAAACTTTTCCTGGTGTTTTTTTTGGTGACACATGCATGACCTCCGCAAACTTCCGGCGTCAACTGGATTTAGGTTTACTCCACTCTTGGACAGACTTCATTTAGACATCCACAATGGCACCCAAAAGGCCACGGGATAACACTGGTGCGGCGGATGCGTCCACAGACATTCCTGCTCCTGATACACCAGATGCCGCTATGACTGTTGTACGTCGTCTCGTGAAACAGTTCAGTCTCGATGTTCAAATAGAAGATGACGACTCAGGTCTGTCTCTATCTTTGTCTTGGGTCCGGTGTGCTAACGAGCGACGTAGAACACGGTTTGGTAGTTAGTTTCTCCAAAGTTACGTATGGTGACGTCGCTCCTCTCGTCGGACTTGAACCCGGGAATGCGTTGAAAGACATTGGAACCTTCGAAATCCACCGCTCTCGTATTCCCACAGATCTTTTCAAGTCGATTGTGATGGACCTAGATATCTTGTTAATGCAGTACGGGCCCCCTCATGAGCATAAGACAGAAGAGGCGAGATCGAGATTCTTCTCTCCAGTGAGGATACGCTGATTCTCTCGCGCTTTAAAAGCTCACCGCAACCAGCAGATTTTTAACCACCTCGTCAAGCTGTTCACTTTCACGCTAAGGAATGACCCAGAGACCACAATTTCCGGTCACATTGCTACGCAGGGCTGCATTGAATACTACTTCAAAGCTTTTGGCGCTGTTGCGGTTCTGTTCGTCGAGATAAAGCTGAGAGTGTTGAATGATGAGGAACGTTTGAAGGCTATTGCCCAGGTTATAGCCGAAGGCGATGGTAAGCCCCAGCGCTTCAGGGTTGCACATTTGGTATCTGAGATGTACAGGTTGCGACGCCAGCAACCTCGCTCAAAATTTTTCTCTACCCATCCACTGCATTTTCTTCGATGGCTGGGCGTTCGAATTTTTCAAGTACGAAAGAGCGCCAAATCGAACTTTTTTACGTGGCTGCTTTCATGGAGATCCGAAGCACCTCCGGCGTGGCCTGGAAATGCTTGACTTTGTCCGCATGGAAACTCCTCTTCCCTGGATTCTCCGGTTTCGCTGCATATGTGAGACCATCTTTGACGTGATGCTGAGTGCATATATCGCAGGCTTGAAGGCGTATAACAATCGATCGCTAGGAAAGGGGAAGAAGTGGGGTTTGACGGATTTGGATGAATGGGATAAGCCCCTTCAATCGGCTGAAGATGCGCTGGTTGCATTCAGGAAGGCTGAGGATCTGCGCGAGGGAGGTGATCTTGATGGTGCGGATACGACCGTTGACAAGGCGCTTCTTGCGCTGCAGGAGAGGTATGCATTCCCCTCATTTGTGTCTCAGATCTATCATTCCTTACCCTATCTCAGTACAAGTGCAGTGCCCACTATGTACGAATCGCCACTCCTCATGACTGCCTGGGATAATGCTGAGATTAGGAAGGCGTGATTATGCTGGTTTGGCAGATGTTCAAAATTTTAATCATTCCCAGTGGTCAAATACAGTTTTACTCATGTTATGGGGTGTCTTAGGGAAGCTAGGGTCAAGAATAGACTTCTGTGGTTGTGGGCACCCCAAAACCAACCATCACGACTGTGCGGTTTCTGGAATTGCCGACTTCTGTCAATGTGCTGCTTGATGACATCACTTATATGCCCCGGGGGAGGAGTGGTGGTATAGTGGTAACACTCACCTACCCGTTCTCACGCTGGTGTATACCGATTGAGGGCGTGTGGGTTCGACTCTCTGCCGGGTGGTCGCAATTCCCCAAAGAATCAAGAGGCACGTGTTTATGCGTCTGGCCAACAATTCCTGGGGTCGTCCACATGATTACTTAATCACCGGCTTCTCCACTACCGATTACATTGAGTATAGAAAAGGTTCATATCATATGACTAAGTCTTCTATTCACTACCCAAAGGGGGCCTCTCATGGGGACAACCGGCCAGGAGTTAGGAGTTCAATCGGCATGGCCCCAGACATTCTATAGGGGATCACTTGCAGCACAATAGGCTCATGTGATACGGTCTACCACTGCCACAATTCAGAAGAAGTTGGGTTGTACAGTCGCGAATCCAGGCATTGGTGAACGATGTTGGTGCTATCCGGGAGCTTAGAATCATGTGGAACTTGAGTATAGATTCATGTATGATAATATGCCTTGGGCCTCGCCCCTTCCCCTTGGCACCTTAATCGGGCAGCCTGTCTGGGAAGTAAAATATCGAGAATTCACACACACTTATATGCGCTGATTTAACCTGACCGGATCCAAGCGGATCGTTTCAAGCGATGCGGCGAATGCCGCAGTCCCTTTCCGGTAACGGTTTGATGGCGATTATGACCTCCATTCACTCGGCGATGCCCATTCAGTCCCATTCAGTTCCCACTCGCTCACATGATTGCGGATGCTCCTCTTCTATCATTGTGGGGGTGGGCAACCCAGGTTAGTTCCGTGTCCTGATTATGTAATCAGAATCGTCTCAAACATGAGCCCCAGAACAATTTCCTTGTAACTCACACCCAAATTTCATATGAAATTATTTAAGCAAAGTATACATTGTGTGCTATAGTTTTAAGACTTGGTTGGATAGATCAGTGGTGAACAAGATGTGAAAGTAAGGGTTGGATTATGATACCTCCAGTGAGTGTGTTCCTGTGATTGTGTGTGTCTACCCTATTATATTTTTGGCATTTCGGATTGTGTACAACATTGCGAAAGTGTCATATCCATACATACCCAATCCTGATCCAACTTCCGGACCCTCCTCTCCACCACCTCCAGTGTTATGGGAATGGACCTAGAATCTTATGGTCCATGACTATAGACAATCAAACCTCAGCCCCTCCAACTATATTTCTTTGTCAAACCCCATGCCAAGCTTTCCCACTGGGTTTTGGTGCTGGCTGGGGGATTTGTTGAGTTTCAAGGGACTGTCAGAGACCAGGTCGAGACAAAGGAATGTCTCCATGGTGGAGGGCTTTGGCCTCAGCGACTTATGCCAGGAGCACTGTGCCAAGTAACATGTCCGTGCCCTAACTTACTAACTGGCAACCAGAACTGAAGGGGGGTAAACTCTAGTCGATTTTATTACTGAGGTGTAACCTATGTACAAGTTGAGTATATATAGTTACAATGAGGGTGGGCCCATAAATGGTGGGGCCGAGCAGAGCGGAGCTAATGGAGTTAAACATTAGCCGATTGAATACTACCAACAAACCGGGTTATGGGGTTAGTGGAATGGTAGGCAATAACCCAGAAACGGAAAGGAGGGATAGGCCCGAAGGTGGGCTTGCAGGGCAAGCGAATGTATTTCCCAGCAGAGGTGGGAGTGCACTAGTGGACATCGGAGCTGTCCGGAAGCCTTCAGGGCTCCATACTTAGGGAGGCATAGGTAATAAATTGAAAAGAGGGGGTGGTGACCATTGAGGGGTACCGATGTGATTGTGGAATATGGGAGCTCTGAGGTTAGTGAAGAAGGAGTGGAGGTAGTCCAGAGAGATCGGAGGTAGTGGAAGTCGATGGCTGTGGATGGATATGACAGGGACTTCCTTTGACCATTATGATTTTTATATTAGATAGTTAGAAGTCATATGATGAATAAGGCAGATGCCGGAATTGTTCTCTTTATCAAATATACAATCTCAGAGTATCACCCAGTGATTGTAACTGTCACCCCAGTGTGCCACCACCTGTAAACCTTCCCTGTAACATCTGACTTGGTCCATATTGATGTCTACATCGATGTTCTTACAATCCATGAGGAAACCTCAACAACCTGGTGAGTGCTCAGACACTGGACCTCGCTCTTCCTGCTCCCACCCCCACACTGGGTGGTTGAGCTCCCATTCCTACCCTTCCTGTAGTACCCTACCGGGTCCTGCAACCCTTCCTCCCTTCTTGGGAGGGAGAAGTGACTCCCACTACTGGTACACTCCCCTGAGTGCCAAGTAACCGATATTCAACCACTGGGCTGCTCCCTCAAGGAGTGCCGACTACCCATGCTACCGGTATGCTGACATGAGCACCAAGTCACCGCTAGCCAACTGTTAGGTGGCTCCCTCAAGGAGCCCCCATTATACCTGCTGCTGGTATGCTCCTCAGAGTGCCAAGTCGCCACTAGCCAACTGTTAGGTGGCTCCCTCAAGGAGCCTCCATTATACCCACTGCCGGTATGCTCCTTGGAGTGCCAAGTTACCATTAGCAAGCCACCACACCCACTGCCAGTACGCTCCTCGGAGCACCAAGTTACCATTAGTACACCTGGCCTCAGATCTCCTCCTGCTCTCCCTTCAACGGCTATGCAGCCACCTCCATCCATGGCAGAACGGCTCAGGTTGGGTTCCCCAGAACCCATTCCTGTAACAATTATGTTAGAACTGGGCGAGGGCAGACGATTCCGGAGGGGAACTGGAGACTTAGCAAAGGGACCTTGGCCTCAGTGACTCATGCAGAGCGCTGTGCCATTGCTGTTTGTCCATTTGGTCCTTAATTTCAGAGGTGGCGAGCAGGAAGTCTCTAGGGGGCATTTCAGGTCGATTTTAGACTGAAGGTCCAAAATGAGTATGTACAAGCATCTGTATATAATAGGGAGACAAAAGCACAAGGGAAACAAAGGGGGTCTGAATCGGAATGAAGGCGTCCAAACAGGAACAAAGGGATGACAGAAGCAGAGCGGTACTGAAGGTCATAGGTCAGAACCTGAGGTACATCTGAAAGGAGATAGGGAGGGCGAAGCCCAGAGGGGCAGGAGGATGAGGTGAAGTGGGGATGATGACTAACTGGCTAGAATGGAGAGAAGCAGCAGTCCAAATAAGGATGAGGGGAAAATGTGAAAGATACATTACAAACGGCGAAAGTGCTGAGTATGATCCATGGAGCTTGGAGGTTATGGAGCTTTCAGAGGTTATGGAGGTGGGGTTGAAAGTCCAAGGAATATTGGCAATGGTGTTTATGTAGTATGAGGTCACCAATGCAATGGACTTAAGCTGAGGTGGAGTCAAAGTCTGAGGTTGGAACTATGATGGAATCTCGGAGCAAAGGTATGAGCGGTGTCCGAGTACAGGGTATGGGACAGCGGCGGAAGGTCGTAACTTGGCAGAGGTTTGGCAGAAGAGGGTCAGAGGGAGGAGAGAGAAGAGAGGAGCGGGGTGAGGAGTGGAGGAGAGGGAAGGTGTCAGGTCCAAAGGTGAGGATCAGAGTGGACGGAAGTAGGGTAGGAGAGTGATGGAAGGGTAGAGGTGTTGTGAGGAGTAAGAGGAGGAGGGTGGCGAGAGGAGTGATGTTTGGTCCGAGGTGAGTATCAGAGCGGACGAGGATAAGGTAGGAGAAGGACGGAAGTGTGGAGGTGGCATGAGGGGTAAGAGGAGGGGTAAGAGGAGGGGTAAGAGGAGGAGTGGTATCAGGTCCGAAGGTGAATATTGGAACGGACAGCGGTAGGGTAGGACTCTGGAGGTGGTGAAGATGGGGGTCCGGGAGTCGGATTGGGATCAGGTATGTATGGATATGACAGATTAAGCATTTCTATACTCAACTTCTCTGAGCATCAGAGAAGATGATCACTCTCACCCTGACCAGGTGAGTTTCAATGAACGTTTTGTAAACACTCTCCCCTATCACATAAGGGAAGAGCTTGTGCTACACAACCGAATTTCAGTCAACTTCACATCCAAAGATGAACTGTGGATGGCTGTTCTTTGCATTGACAATGTGATGGACTCAATGTGCACAATAAACACATATAAAGGAGGACTTTTCCCCTCCAGATCAACCAATGCACACCTGACCAGCAAGTCGAGTGTATCCAACAACTCAACCCCACCCACAAGGGGATCATTGGGAGTTGCTCCTAGGGTAGCCCCAACAAGGGGCTACTTGAATTTCTCTTCTTACTCTAGTAGTAAGAAGCCCGCTGCATCTATGGCAAAGCCTGTTACAGGCTCGTCTCCTACACATGCCAAAGGGACTCCCCAGGGCCCTTCTTCATCAAACAACCGGTATTCTTTGAATACCGGTAATTCTTACAATACCCAACGACGCCCTTCGAAGGATTCAAAGGGCAACCCCCTCTGCTACAAATGTGGCAAGATCGGGTACTCTTTTGAGTGTCTGAACCATCCACCCAGAGCCAAGTTATACGCTCTGGGTGTAGAAGAGGAGGACCAAGACCCTCCCCATGAACCTGAGGGTCAAGGGGACGAAGATGATCCATCTGGGTGTCATATCCGTGCATACCCAATCCTGACCTGACTCCCGGACCTCCTCCTGCACCACCTCCGGAGTCCTACCCTACCGCTGTCTGTTCTGATATTCACCTTCGGTCCTGGCACCACACCTCCTCTTACCTCCCATGCCACCTCCACTCCTCCACCCTCTCCTCCCCTATCTCCGTCCACTCCGATACTCACCTTGGACTGAACACCGCCCCCTCGCCACCCTCCTACTACTCCTCCTCCTACTCCTCTGCTCCTCCCTCACAACACCTCCACCCTTCCGTCATCCTCCTACGCTTCTCCCATCCGCTCCGATACTCACCTTTGGACCTGACAACTCTCCTTTCTCCTTCCCTCTTCCCTTTCTCCTCTCTCTTCCCTCTGGTACTCTTCCACCGACCTCCCGCCAAGTTACGACCTTCCACCGCTGTCCCGTACTTCTTACTCAGGCACCGCTCGTACCTTTGCTCCGAGCCTTCGTCATAGTCCCTACCTCGGACTTTGACTCCACCTCAGTCTTAGTCCATTGCATTGGTGACCTCATACTACGTAAACACCATTGCCAATATTCCTCGGACTTTCAACCCTGCCTCCATAACCTCCGTAAGCTCCATAAGCTCCGAGCTCCACAGATCATCTTCAGCACTTTCACCACTTGTAATGTATCTCTCATGTTTTCCCCTCATCCCTATTTGGACTGCTGCTTCTTCCCATTCTAGCCAGTTAGTCATCATCCCCACTTCCCCTCATCCTCCTGCCCCTCTGGGCCTCGCCCTCCTTACCTCCTTTCGGACGTATCACAGGTTCTGCCTTATGACCTTCGGTACTGCTCCGCTTCTGTCATCCCTTTGTTCCTGTTCGGATGCCTTTATTCCGATTCGGATCCCCTTTGTTTCCTTGTGCTTTCGCCCCCTCCATTATATATTATCGGCGCTTGTACATACTCGTTTTGGGCTCAGTCTGAAATCGACCTGAAATGCCCCCTAGAGACTTCCTGCTCGCCTGCTGTGAAATTAAGGACCAAATGGACAAACAGAAATGGCACAGCGCTCCGCTTGAGTCGCTGAGGCCAAGGTCCTCCCATGCTAAGTCTCCAATTCCACTCCGGAGTCGTCTGAATCCGCCCATTCTAACACTGGGGAGACCCCAGAAGAAGAAGTTACTGCTGAAGATGGTGACCCTGACAACTGATTCATTGAGGACCCATACGAACCAGCTGGCCCTCCTGATGAGATGGTCAGCGAACCCAAAGATGAGGTCGTCTTCGGGTGCTTAAATTTATGAGGGATGGGTATTATTGACCCATCCGAGGATAACTATGCCTGTCATATCCATCCCCAGCCATCAACTTCGACTCCCTCCAATCCCTCCGGACCACCTCTGCTGCTTCTTCACTAACCTCAGAGCTCCCGTATTCCGCAATCACCTCAGTATCCCTCGATGGTCACCATCCCCTCTTTTCAATTTATTACCTACACCTCCCTAAGTATGGAGCCCCGAAGACTTCTGGACAGCTCCGACATCCGCTAGTGCACTCCCGCCTCTGCTGGGCAATACACTCGCTTGCCCTGCAAGCCCACCTTTGGGCCTATCCCTCCTTTCCATTTCTGGGTTATCGCTTACCATTCTGTTAACCCCATAACCCAACTTATCGGTAATATTCAATTGGCTAATGTTTAACCCCGTTAGCTCCACTCCACTCGGCTCCTTGCAGGCCCACCCTCGTTGTAACTATATATACTCAACTTGTACATAGGTTACACCTCAGTAATAAAATCGACTAGAGTTTACCCCCCCTTCAGTTCTGGTTGCCAGTTAGTAAGTTAGGGCATGGACATGTTACTTGGCACAGCGCTCCTGGCATAAGTTGCTGAGGCCAAAGCCCTCCATCATGGAGACATTCCTTCATCTCGACCTGGTCTCTGACAATGCCCTTAAGTTAGCATTGGCTCAAAGAGCTGACTCACTCCTCTCTAAGGAGCAAATTGTCACTGAGCTGGTAGACGAACCAGTTTGTCAGTTTAAGACTGAGGGGCAGTTTGTCACAGCTGTGCATTCCGGCCCGTTCCCGGCCCATCCCGATGCCGCCCGAGCCCGTTACCACTATGCGAGCGTGAGCGCGAGCCCCGACCTCAGCCCTATCCTCCCTGAGGACTCCCTGCTCACTCCCCCACTTGCCCCTAGGCTCCTCTGCACCTGGCCGACTCCCCCACAGCCACACCAACCTTCCTGCCCTGAGTCCGCCTCCAGCACCGTGCCCAGCGTGACTCCCCTACCCTGCCCACTTGGCCCCTACAGGGCCGCTATCATCCCCGCACCCGACTCCGGCCCAACTCCGAGTCCAGCGCCACTACGATACCATTGCCGCTATTGCGGCCCTATGCTCTTTCCTTTATTTATCTGTTATTGTTTGTTTTGACCCTCGGTCATTGCCGGCTGCTATGCAGCCAACCCCGCTCCTTATTCTTGTTTGCTTCCGGACCCTTCGGCCTTCGGCCTGGGTCCGCTTCTATTCATTCTTTCATCCTATATATATCCTGTATGATACTTTATTGTACCTTAGCTCTAATATCGATTTGACCATGACCTCTAAGTCCTGACCCCAACAAGGCAACCCCAGTAAGTCTGAAATGAGGGCCAAGAGACAGCTAGGGGGCACAGCGCTCCTTTAGAGTCACTGAGGCCAAATGCCCTACCCTCGGGCCTTGTCTGCAGCATCGTGGCCATCGTGGCCTATAGCGGCCTGCAATGGGGACCTTCGGTGCCGACCCCGGACCAGTGTCTAACACAGTTGCCTCTCCCGAAGCCAGAGACTGATATAGTCCTGGCCAAAATCACAAAGAAAAACCCACCTATGTTCAACGCAAAGTTTAGACTTTCATGTGAGGCAGGTAAATACCCTACCAATCGGAGTGCTGACTTACATTGCACCCTGACTGGCCTCGTCAAGATCAACGGGACCAAAGCATTCACATTGTTCAATAGTGGGGCAGAAACCGACACGTTGTCCCCTGACTTTGTCAGAGCATGTCACATCCCACTCCTTGAACTTCCCAATCCCCTCATGCTCCAAATGGGCACCAAGGGGAGTAGGTCCTGTATTTACTATGGGACCAATGCTGATCTGACCAACTTGGTCAGAAAAACAAACACTGCTTCGATGTTGTGAACATCGAACGTTACGATGCCATTCTAGGTGCTCCATGGTTGAACACCTACAAAGCTTTGCTGGACTTTGGCAAGCACACCGTCCATGTGAAGGGCGGTCTTATCCCCACTTTCAACATTCCTATGGAATGTTCCTTCATGTTGACTGGCTGCCAGGCCCATCGAAATTTCACTAGCCTCTCGAAGAGGCCTCCACCCATAAGCAGTGTTACAGATATGGAGTCTCCAACGACCATATCCATTGCATAGTCCAAAGACTTCTCCTCTCTATCACTCCCTCTCTTTCTCCCTTTCGCCCTCTATCCTGATACCCTACCCTCCTTACTCGTTCTACCCCTTTCCCCCCCTCGTGCAAAGCTTTCCCCATTGGGGTTTTGGTGCTGGCCAAGGTTACTTGTGTTTTGTGGGATTTCCCGCAACCTTACCATTTGTAGATAGTCACGTGTCTTGTACGGAAACCGCCGAAGGCGGTTCCCGCTAACTACTCTCTACAACTGTCTTGTGTGTCGTCTTCTGTAACAACCCTTCCTGTGACTCAACTGAACCTGATTGTACAACTCACAACATGTCTTATAAGTCTGGTTATGTCGAGTCCTCTAACAGTCCTCGCCGTGAGAACTCGAGGTTGCGAGTCGAAGACTCTCGACATGTATATCATCCTATGGAATCTGTACCCTACGGGACTTCATCACTCCGCTCTCCCCCCAGTGCTCGACAGACGATGTCACATCACGATCTTGGAGATTGCAAATACTCTGAGGTCCACTTTCCCGTGATGCCGGCATGTTCGCTATGCGAACGCCAAGTAGCTGTCCATCCACTGTCTGTTCCCTCCTTCGTCAGTCATCATATTCCCCTGCCAATGGTACGTTCCCTTTGGGAACGCCAAGTCACTGAAGGCCCCGTTAGTCAATCCTCATTGCACGCTCATGATATCAACCCGCTACCGGTACGTTCACGCTGCGAACACCAAGTACCCGATGGCAGTTATACGAAGTTCTCACCCACCTCACGAGTCGCGACCTCGCACACGGTATGCTCCATTGAGGAGCGCCAAGTACCCATGGCTGACCCATCCGTCCTGACGTCTCCGACTACTTACCATCAATTCCTTAATAGCTCACTACATCATCAATCACGATCGATGGGAATTCGATTGTCCACTCCCATGCAAGACTGGGATCACTCATCGATTACATATCCCGTTATGGTACAGACTAGATACAACGTTCGTCATCCTGCTATAAGAACGGATCGAGGAATGGGGATTTCCCCCCATCCCCGTAACAAGCAGCCATGTGTCTGCTTCGACCAACACACCCAAGGTGGGACTCAATAAGGCAAAGGAGACTTTGCCGTCCAATCACTCCTCTAGGGAGGAGCAGGGTCTTCATAGCATATCTGCTATGAAGGCCACGTCCAATGTGTCCACAACAGACACATTAAATTACCCGGCTCACTGGCCTGATCCCCAGTCTGGGAAGTTACCAGACTGTTCTCATCTCAAAGATTGCCCAATGACAGACAATGGTTTTAGTGCCCTCCGCAACTGGTGGAGGTCGCAATTTGAGGATGTCATGGTGCCTGTGCCTGAGATCTTACCTCCCTTCCGGGAGGTTAATCACAGGATCGACTTTATCGATCCCAATAAAAGGTATCATGAGAGGCGTGCAATGTGCCCCCAATCTCTCGAGCAACAGCTATGAGAGAAAACTCTTCAATATGAGCATGCAGGCTGGTGGGTTCACTGACCAGCCATTATGGTGTGCCTGTTACTATGTCTCGCAAAGAAGGACGGTTTAATAAGAACTGTTATTGACACGAGGAATCGTAATGTGAATATGATTCTTGACATCACACCAATGCCTGACATGCGATCCATTATGGATAGCTTGGCCAGGAATTCATATTGATCTTTGATCGATATGACAGATGCTTATGAGCAAATTTGCATGGAACAGTGCATTCCACACACTGCATTTGCAACTCCTTGGGGCATGTACGTTTCAAACGTACTCCAACAGGGGGACTGTAATGGTCCCTTCACATTCCAGTGGACTGTGTTGTGGGTCCTCTGAGATAATATCAGGTGGGCTGTTCATGCATGGTTTGACGACATATTTACGGGAACCGATATGGTTTCCAAATACAATGAGAAACTTCAGTGGGTGCACAACTGACTGAAGTCTGAATGGCTATACATTAGCTATAAGAAATTTGAACTGCTTGCCCTGGTTCTCGACATTATGGGGTGCAAGGTTGATGGCCATGGGGTCCATGCGGACTCTGATAAAATGGTGAAGCTTTGTGCTTGGCGCAAACCTTCAGACCATTGGGAAGTGCTATGCTTCCTAGGCCTAATAGAGTACCTTGCTCAATTCATGCCTAATGTTAGCACATACACTGGTCCTTTGCAGACCATTTGCACTAACAATCTGCCCTTCTTCTGGTCCCCACTGCACCAGAAGTGTTTCAATAGCATAAAGAATCTTGTGTGCAAGACACCGATTCTGAAACCAATCATCTGGCAAGTACCAGATGGCCTCTCTGAACAAGAGAGGAACAGATTTCGAGTCTGGGTTATTACCGACACTTGCCCTGCAGGAATTGGGGCTATTTTGGCTCAAGGCGCCAGCTGGGAACTATCCTGCCCAGCTGCCTTCATGTCAAAGAAGTTTACTTCGACACAATGTTCATACTTCGCATATGAACTGGAAGCCCTGTCCAAGTGGATGGATGAATTGACTGGAATTTATGGTCGTTACAGACCATAAAGCCCTCACCTATTTAAAACAGAAGCAACACACTTCTGGACGCCACATAAGGTGGCAAAACTTCTTTTATGGCTTCAAGTGCGACATCTTGTATGTCGAGGGCCACAAAAACAAAGTGGCTGATGCACTCAGCCGCTATTACGAGTCTTTGTCAGATGAAGACCTTCATTATGATGACTTTGTCTCTGCGGATGTCTGCATAGACAAATTAGGAGAAGACCTCCCTCTAAGTTGTATTGAAGAGGTGGAAGAAATGCTTCTTCTGCACTGACTGTCATTACAACTTGCTTCAGCGAGTAGTGTGATTGAAGTATGTGACTTGGAAGCCATGATCCTAGACCCCCCAACAATCGTTCAGGGAGGAGCGAGCTGACACTTGCTGACATCATACTGCCTGAGGATTTCCTCAGGAGTGTTGTTGAGGAAGACGACTTCCTCTCCTCTGTGAAAGAGGGGTATGCCAAGCATGCAGCTCAGCAAGGGATTCTAGAGAATCCCAGACAATTCCCAAGATTCAAGGTCAAGAACAGCCTTATTTCAAAGTTGAATGACTTGGAAGAACCATGCTTGGTTCTCCCAGACATCATTCATAAAGGGGAGAAGGCGACTGGGATCACCATCCAAAATGCACATGAGATCCTAGGTCACCTAGGATTCCATAAAACCTTAGAATATTTACACTGCTACTATTGGTGGTCTACAATGGTACACGATGTGGAGAAGTATATCTCCTCCTGCGAAACCTGCCAGACCACCAAGTGGTCTACTCGATGAAGAGCTGGGCTGTTGCACCAGCTGCCAATTCCAGAGGCCCCATGGTCCTCTATATCGATGGACTTCATTGGTCCTTTCCCAGCAAGTCTAAATCATAACTACCTCTGGGTAGTTATGTGCCATTTGACTTCACAGGTTCACTTGATACCTGTGAAAACCACAATCAATGTGCTAGAACTCGCATATGAGTTCTTGAAAGGCATTGTGCGCCTTCACAGACTCCCAAAATCCATAGTGTCTGACAGAGACACTAGGTTTATGTCCAAATTTTGGATGGAATTACACAGATTACTCGGCATTCATCTAAAAATGACGACCGCTTTCCATCCAGAAGGCGATGGACAAACTGAACAAATGGTTCAGAGCATCATCCAAGTAATTTGTGCAGCTGTTTGGCCAGACCAGCATGACTGGGTACTAAAAGTCCCTCTTGCCAAGTTCGTGATAAACTCGAGTGTGAATAAATCGACAGGGTATGCCCCTTTTGAACTTATCTATGGGACAGTACCCCATATGATGGTGGAAGTTCCACCAACTAACCTCCCTGGAGTGGGTGCCTTTGCACAGAAAGCATTAGATAACCTCCAGGGCACCCATGATGCGATAATAAAAAGTCGCATTGAGCAATTGGTCCAAGCCAATTGGCATAGGCGCTCAGATCCGTCTAAGCTGAAGGTAGGTGACTTTGCCTACTTGGCAACAAAGGACCTCAACCTGCCTAAGGGAAGAGCAAAGAAACTCCTCCCCAAATACATTGGGCCATATGAGATCCTTGAAGCATTCGAGGATTCATCTAATTATACACTCAAGCTCCCTCCAGAGCTTCTCAATAGGGGTATTCACCCCAAGTTTCACATTTCTTGCTTGGCCCCACACGAGCCAAACAACTCACTGTTATTCCTGGGTCAGGCTGCCCAAGTCTTCTACGACTTTGGTGAAGATCCCAAACAGGAATATCAGGTCCAGGAAATCCTGGATCATTCCTGGGACACTGGCAGTAGCCTGTGGTTCTGTGTCAAATGGGGCCTGGGGGATCTCACATGGGAGCCTCTCACTCATTGTGATGAATTGGCTGCATTAGATGACTACCTATTGTTACATGGAGTTGATGCAGTAGAAAATTTGAATAAGGAAAGTAAATTTCCTTCTATGCCCACATGAGGAGCTAATAAAGCACCCTGTACAACACGCTCCTGACAGACTACCCACTTGGGAATAGTCCTATGACCTAATGAAGGACAATTATGGTGCCAGTTGCCATATTGGGTTTTGCCTCTGGGGTATGAACATTGTTCCCATGGACAAAACTTCTTCCTTCTTCCTTTCCCCTGTCATGTCTGAGCAAGTGTGAGATAACTTCAGGAGAGAAATGCCACCCAACAATGACCATGGGCAAAGCCCATGATCAAACACCACCCCCATGGACCACGGGTCCCACTTTAGGCAATGTTCAACATACTTCAACGCCAGGTGCTGAGGCCCCCAGTGTCTCCAATATCCCTGATCCTACCCTGATACCAACAGTATCAGGGCATCCTTCCCCTGTGATGGATGTGCAAGCTACTGCAGCTTACACTGCGTCTGACCATCAGACAATGGGCCCGCAATTTTTTGCAGACTTGATGGCACCAGGACAAGTGCCACTGTTGCCATACTTTAACCCCAATCTCTGGGGTTACCACCCTTCCCTCCCTCATGGAGCACCCACTCCTGAAGCGGCTCACCAGCCGCATGCTACAATGTCAGGGTCTTTCCTGACTGAACTCCTTATGGATGCAAACACCCATGTTCAATGTCTTGACAACAAACTGTCACAGTCTCGAGAAGGGACTCGATGTATCCAAGAAGAAAATGTAGGGCTCCATGAGGAACTCTTTAACATCAAGCTCAAGAACCAGCATCTCACCAGCGAGTTGCAGGAGGTCTTGTTACACCAGGATTTCCTCCAATGAAAGTGCGACTCACTGGAAAGGGACCTCGAGGCCTATGAAAAGGGTTGCAAGGAAGACGAGGCATCATGCCCTCGAAAAATCCCTCACACAGAAATGCGTACCCAGAATGCCCCTGATAGGGTGCATCATGTAGACAACAACCCTCATCCACACCCTGGACCAGTCAAACTGGCCCGTCCTCAAGTATCCATTGCTGACCCAATGGTGGGTCATAGGGCCCAATCCAATACATCCAATCCCAAGTCGGGAAAAGGGTGGGCACCGTGTCACCCCCTCCTACCACTTGAATATTTGTGGTTCTGGCTACCTAGCCAGAATTGCTCTCCTGCTCCTGGGATGTGGAGAAACATACCCATCCCAGGTTCCTTCCATGCCAATGACTTCATACATGGAGTTACCGTTAGTGGCCAGAGACGGCTCATCACCACCGAAATAGGCCATTGTCAATGATGATGGGACAACTTCGTACTCCCATTCCTGAATACAGTGAACAGGTTCAAATTCTTGGTTGACCTCAAGTGGATCAACCAGCAGGTTGGGGCAGCTGGGGTTATTGATGATGCCCTGGGTGATGTTTGTGACCTTCATGCTCGTTACTTCAAGCTGAAATTCGAGGGTGGAAGGAATCCTTCCACAGATGACTTTGACAAGAGGTATGGGTACGTCCAAAGGACTCCCAAAATTCTCAATGAGGCAGGGATGAAGTACATCCTGCTGTCGTTGTGGAGGCATCATCCCTCCAACGAGGCAAGGGCCCATAGGGTGGCCAATACGACCACCTTCAAATTCTCGAAACTGCATGTGGGCGACTACCCCATGCTGCCTCCCCCTCCATCAGGGCACTTTGTGCCTGAACCAACTCAATTAATGGATGGTAACTATGGCCATCTACCCGCCACTGTGCAACCTTCCACCCCACCACCTATCCCCAATGAGGATGAGGATATGAAGAGTGATGGTGAGGCGACTACAGGGTCAGTTGACGAGGCTGCTCCTCTTCCTGAACGTTGTTTCCCTGCTGCGATTTGGTCTGAAACCGAGGCCGCTGTTGCTGGTCCTTCGGACCTTTCTAGTGCTGCTGTATCGGCTGCTGCTGACCCTTCCTCCAAGAAGGTTTAACCACCTTCTCTTTGTCAAGGTATATGTGCCTCATTTAACACAGAGGGGTTAATCACCCCCCTGTTCTATCATCCGCTCTGGTGCATCAAACGTACCCCTGAGGCCTATTTGCCTCAATCATCATCTCTTCTAGGACCATCAGTCAATGGTTCTGTAAAGGCCCAACGGCCTTTTCATTATTATTCTTCTCCAATCTGTCGAAACAATGGGTCCGTGGAGGCTTAACAGCCTCCACCTTAACTTCTTTTCTTGGCCTGTCAAAACAACAGGCCCATGGAGGCTTAGCAGCCTCTACCTTACTAATGTTCTAGATCCATCGAAACAATGGATCCATGGAGGCTTAGCAGCCTCCACCTTATAATTCTGTCTGGACCTGTCGAAACAACAGATCTGTGGAGGCCTATGTTAGAACTGGGCGAGGGCAGACAATTCCGGAGGGGAACTGGAGACTTAGCAAGGAGGGACCTTGGCCTCAGCGACTCAAGCGGAGCACTGTGCCATTGCTGTTTGTCCATTTGGTCCTTAATTTCACAGTAGGCAAGCAGGAAGTCTCTAGGGGGCATTTCAGGTCGATTTTAGACTAAGGCCTAAAACGAGTATGTACAAGCACCGATATATATAATGGAGGGGACGAAAGCACAAGGAAACAAAGGGGATCTGAATGGGAACAAAGGGGTGACAGAAGCGGAGCAGTACCGAGGTCATAGGGCTGAACCTGTGGTGCATCCGAAAGGAGGTAAGGAGGGCGAGGCCCAGAGGGGCAGGAGGATGAGGGGAAGTGGGGATGATGACTAACTGGCTAGAATGGGAAGAAGCAGCAGTCCAAATAGGGATGAAGGGAAAACATGAGAGATACATTACAAGCGGCAAAAGTGCCGAAGATGATCCGTGGAGCTCGGAGGTTACAGAGGTTACAGAGGCGGGGTTGAAAGTCCAAGGAATATTGGCAATGGTGTTTACGTAGTATGAGGTCACCAATGCAATGGACTAAGGCCAAGGTGGAGTCAAAGTCCAAGGTAGGGACTATGATGGAGGCTCGGAGCAAAGGTATGAGCAGTGTCCGAGTACGAAGTATGGGACAGCGGCGGAAGGTCGTAACTTGGCAGGAGGTCGGCAGAAGAGGACCAGAGGGAAGAGAGAGGAGAAAGGGAAGAGGGAAGGAGTGGCAGAAAGGAGAGTTGTCAGGTCCGAGGGTGAGTATCGGAGCGGACGGGAGAGGAGTAGGAGGATGATGGAAGGGTGGAGGTGTTGTGAGGAGGGAGCGGAGGAGTAGGAGAAGGAGTAGTAGGAGGGTGGCGAGAGGGGTGGTGTTCGGTCCGAGGTGGGTATCAGAGTGGACGGAGATAGGGGAGGAGAAGGATGGAGGAGTGGAGGTGGCATGGGAGGTGAGAGGAGGTGTGGTGCCAGGACCAAAGGTGGGTATCGGAACGGACAGCGGTAGGGTAGGACTCCGGAGGTGGTGAAGAAGGAGGTCCGGGAGTCGGGTCGGGATCGGGTATGCACGGATATGACAGCCTAGCAGCTTCTACCTTCATTTTTGATTTAATTCTTAGCCTGTCAAACAATGGGTTCGTCAAGGCCTAACAGCCTTGCAATTACTGGATGGCCTAACAGCTATCGTTTTTCCTGAAACATTTTTTTTCTTGAATATTTCTTGTAAAATTTTGAGGGGAATGGCTTAATCGCCATTCCCCACCTTATATTGATTTCTTGACAATTTTCTTGTTAAACCTGCCTGTGCAATATTAATAAATACAGCTTCATACAGGGTATGTCATATCCGTTCACGGCCATCATCCTCTGCTACCTCCAGTCCTTCCAGATTACCTCCGCTCCTTCATCACTAACCTTGGAGCCTCCGTATTCCGCAATCACCTCCACCTCCCTTGATGGTCACCACCCCCTCAATCCAATATATCTACACCTCCCTAAGTACAGAGTCCCAAAGGCCTCTGGACAGCTCTGACGTCCGCTAGCACACTCCCACCTCTGTTGGGCAATTCACTTGCTTGCCCTGCAGGCCTGCCTTCGGGCCGGTCCCTCCTTTCCATTTCTGGGTTATAGCCCGCCACCCCGCTAACCCTGTAACCCGACTCATCAGTAATATTCAGTCAGCTAACATGTAACTCCGTTAGCTCTGCTCTGCTCGGCCCCACCATTCATGGGCCTGCCCTCTTTATACATAACTTGTAGATAGGTGTCATATCCATACATACCCGATCCTGAACTGACTCCCAGACCCTCATCCTTGTCACCTCCAGAGTCCTACCCTATCTCTATCCACTCCGATACTCACCTCGGACCGAACATCACTCCTCTCGCCACCCTCCTCCTCTTACTCCTCACAACACCTCCCCCCTTCCATCACTCTCCTACCCTACTTCTGTCCACTCCAATACTCACCTTCGGACCTGACACCTTTCCTCTCCTCCACTCCTCTCCCTGCTCCTCTCTTCTCTCTCCTCCCTCTGACCCTCTTCTGCCAAACCTCTGGCAAGTTATGACCTTCCACCACTGTCCCATACCCTGTACTCAGACACTGCTCGTACCTTTGCTCCGAGATTCCGTCATAGTTCCGACCTCGGACTTTGACTCCACCTCGGCTTAAGTCCATTGCATTGGTGACCTCATACTACATAAACACCATTGCCAATATTCCTTGGACTTTCAACCCTGCCTCCATAACCCCTGTAAGCTCCGCAACCTCCGAGCTCCATGGATCATACTTGGCACTTTCACTGCTTGTATCTTTCATGCTTTCCCCTCATCCTTATTTGGACTGCTGCTTCTCTCCATTCTAGCCAGTTAGTCATCATCCCCACTTCACCTCATCCTCCTGCCCCTCTGGGCTTTGCCCTCCCTATCTCCTTTCAGATGTACAGTACCACAGGTTCTGACCTATGACCTTCAGTACTGCTCCACTTCCATCATCCCTTTGTTCCTGTTTGGACGCCTTTGTTCTGATTCAGACCCCCTTTGTTTCCCTTGTGCTCTCATCTCCCTATTATATACAGGTGCTTGTACATACTCATTTTGGACCTTCAGTCTAAAATCGACCTGAAATGCCCCCTAGAGACTTCCTGCTCACTGCCTCTGAAATTAAGGACCAAATGGACAAACAGCAATGGCACAGCGCTCCACACGAGTCACTGAGGCCAAGGTCCCTCCTTGCTAAGTCTCCGGTTCCCCTCTGGAATTGTCCGCCCTCGCCCAGTTCTAACAATAGGTTACACCCTAGTGATAAAATCGACTAGAGTTTCCCTCTTTCAAGTTCTTGTTGCCAGTAAGTAAATTAGGGCATGGACGTGTAACTGTCAGGGACCGACCCGGGGTCGAGAGCGCCCGGGTGTATCGCCCAAGGCTGAGGGTCCGGTAGGTATGACGCGAGCGCGCGTAGCAGCGGGCCCGAAGCAGACAAGGGTCCCTGGCCACTAAGACTAAAGTGGGAAATGTGTTATTGTCATTATCAAGGGAAGTGTAAGCTACTTGCCTAAAGTGGGAAATGTGAGAAGAAGGTTGCTTCTCAGTTCCCACTTAGGCTGTGTTTATATACATGTGGTTGAAGGGCACGTGGGAAGCGCCACGTCATCCGAGCACACAGCCACCTCCGTCTGGGTACCTCCGTAAGAGGTCCTAGGAGCGTCCGGTGTGCGGGGGGTCGTCCGGTGTGTCCGGGTTCGGGCGCGTTACGCTGCAGCCGGGTCAATGGTACATTGATACAAAGGAAGTCGTCCGTGTGATAAGAAAGGAATAAAGAGGAGAGAGAATAGAAAAGAAGGAGAGGAAGGAAGGGAAGGGAGAAAAGGGGAAGAGGGGGGAGGTCAAGAGGAGTGGATGGTGGGGCACCGGGTTAGGTGGGGCCGGGTCAGGCGGGCGTGCCCTGACAGTAACTAGGCACAGCGCTCCTGGTCTAAGTCGCTGAGGCCAAAGCCCTTCACCACAGAGACATTTCCTTCATCTTGCATCCGGTCTCTGACAGGGTGTCAGGGATCAGCAACGACCCTGGACCCTATGCCAGCTGCGCATATGCATGTGGGAAGTATGCTGGTAATTCCTGTCTACTCCACTTACCTAAGCCCCGGTGACCCGGATCATCTCCGGCATTGTTCTGGAACATTCTATGATCACGTGATTCTATTGGCAATCCATTTGGTTTCCTTATTGCCGGACTCTACATGTATATAGCTGACCCTAAGATGGGGACATCCCTTTCCCCCGGCTTTAATCACAACTAGGTTATCGGAGCATCCTGTGCGAGCACGTGTGTCCCCTGACACAGGGTACTTTAATGGACTGGGAGTGTGAGGCAACAACTGACTATCGCGAGATCACTTGCGAACTCAACACCCTTAACAACCTTACAGCATGCCGGCGACAAGGGTGACAGGCCTGAATCATGTACGAGTCCATCCATAGAGTTGACCAGTTTCTCACTGTGGAGTGAGACAGATGAGAGCCCTGTGCCTGGGCAAGCAACGTGAGTCTTAACAGAAGATGCCTGCACATACCTGAGTTGAGTCATGCATGAACTCAACGACCCATGGCTAGAGTCATCATCCTTGGTAGGGATGACCCATATAGGTGGTGTCCGAGACATATACAGCCATACACAGATGATTACAATGTTGGCACAAGGAGGTTTATGTCAGGGCATACCCTGCCTGACCCTGTGCCACATCCCACACCACCCTGCCCTACTCCACTCCCCTGCTACCACTCCCATTCCTCCTCCTTCCCTTTTCTTCTTTCTCTCTATTTCTGTTCCACAGTCGACTTCCCTTTTCTCTATGTATCACTACACATCTAATGCCACTCCCCAATCACCGCACCCACCGTGTGCATCCCCACCCACACAGTGGCACACCTCCAGGATCTCTCATGGAGACACCCAGAGAGGTGCAGAGATGATGTGGCTCCCCCCATGTGACCTTGACCGCCTGTATATAATAGCACCTGGGGTGGGAACAGAAGAAGCAGCCTTCTTCTCAATTTCCCACTTCAGACTAAGTGGTCAGGGATGCTCACCCTGCGACGGGATTGCCACTATGCACAGCTGACACCTGTCCCATTGAGTCCCTCATGCCGGGACTTCACTGCTTTCAGAGCTGTCCCTGACAGCAGAAGAAGGCTTCAACCTCGTTTCCCCTGCCTCCCCTACCTCTCCACTATGGTGACTGAAGAGCAGTATGATGAACTGCTGTCCTGATTCCAAGAGCTCCAGGCCATCGTAGAGAGCCAAGCTCAAACCCAACCCCCACCTGCCCCCACACCCGCCCCCAGACTAAAGTTGCCCCCCCCCCCCCCCCCCACCCCCTTCTCAGGAGCAACTGAAGACCTTGACTGCTTCAAGGCCGAATGCGGCATATACTTCCACATTCAGGCAGCAGAGTTCCCCGATGCCCTCTCTCAAATCCTCTTTGTCTTGTCTTACATGAAGGGAGGGACCGCAGGAGCATGGGCAATGCAGCACACCATTGCACTGTTGACAATGGGCTCCCCCAGGCTCACCATGGATGAGTTCAACATGGAACTTGATGCCATGTTCCAAGACCCAAACCACAAGGCCACAGCTGTCAGGGCCCGGCCTCAGACTCGGAGGCTCCCTGACTTCAACCCCCATCTGACCTGTCCTCACACTATGCAGGGCATGAGATGAGAAGAAGGGTAAAGGTCTCATCTCCCCGCATGGTTGCTATATAAAGGAATGGGACACATGCCCACAACTATACAGCTCCTAGAGTTGTGTAGTGTGACCCAGAGGGAACATCCAGGTGGCAGTGCCCAGTAAGCGTGGGAACATTCTGGGCAAGCTGCTTTGCTCAGAAAGTTCCCACGCTATCCCGTGCATGTGTGTACACAACACACAACGGCAACAACAAGGCAACAATCAAAGAATAAAGGGAGTAAAGTAGGTGGGGAGTCCAGGGCACCCTGAGGCAGGGTGCTGAACCCTGACAATGGCCAGGCAGAAGCTGGCCACCCTGCAACAAGGTGCCAACTCTGTGGACAAGGTCATCCAACAGTTCAAGATCCTTGGCCCCACCTCATGGCTAGGAGATGTGGGGCTGGTAGATCGCTTCAAGCAGGCAATCAACTCCCAGCTCTGAGAGAGCATCTACCACCTCCACCCCATGCCAACAACCTGGGCCGAGTGGAAGCGCGAGGCCACCCTCCTTGACAACCAGTGGCAGCACTTCCAGGCAATGCAGCCTCACTTGTTATGGGGATGGGGGAAATTCCCCATTCCTCGATCCGTTCTTATAGTGGGAAGACAAAGGTTGTGTCTAGTCTGTACCATAACAGGATATGTAATCAATGAGTGATCCCAGTCTTGCCTGGGAGTGGACGATCGAATTCCCATCGATCGTGATTGGTGATGTAGTGAGCTATTAAGGGATTGATGGTAGGTAGTCAGAGATACCAGGATGGACGGGTCAGCCACGGGTACTTGGCGCTCCTCAATGGAGCGTACCGTGTGCGAGGTCGCAACTTGTGAGATGGGTGAGAACTTCGTATAGCTGCCATCAGGTACTTGGCGTTCGCAGTGCGAACGAACCGGTAGTGGGTTGATATCATAAGCGTGCAATGAGGATTGACTAACAGGGCCTTCGGTGACTTGGCATTCCCAAAGGGAACGTACTGTTGGCATTGAAACATGATGACTGACGAAGGAGGGAACAGACGGTGGATGGGCGGCTACTTGGCATTCGCGTAGCGAACGTGCCGGCATCATGGGAAAGTGGGCCTCAGAGTATTCACGATCTCCATGATTGTGATGTGACGTCGTATGTCGAGTACTGGGGGGAGAGCGGAGTGATGAGGACCCATAGGGTACAGATTCCATAGGACGATATACATGTCGAGAGTCTTCGACTCGCGACCTCGAGTTCTCATGGCGAGGGCCAATAGAGGACTTGATATAACCAGACTTATAAGACATGTTGAGAGTTGTACAATCACACGGGTTCAGTTGAGTCACAGGGAGGGTTGTTACAGAAGACGACACACAAGACGGTTGTAGAGCAGTTGTTAGTTAGCGGGAACCGCCTTTGGCGGTTTCCGTACAAGATGCATGACTATCTACAAATGGTAAGGTCGCAGGAAATCCCGTGAAACACAAGTAACCTCGGCCAGCACCAAAACCCCAATGGGGAAAGCTTTGCACGAGGGGGGGAGGAAAGGGTAGAACGAATAAGGAGGGTAGGGTATCGGGATAGAGGACGAAAGAGAGAAAGAGGGGGAGCGATAGAGAGGAGAAGTCTGTGACTATGCGACGGATATGGTCGTTGGAGACTCCGTATCCGTAACATCGCCCCCCAGTCTCCTAATGACCATGATGCGGTCCCCGAGGGGCATATCTCCACAGGTCGTCTCTCCAGGGCGACCGGCTTCTCGAACGCTCATGATAGGAATCCGGATGGAGGGAATCGTACTGAGCTCCACCGGAGGAGGATGGGTGTGGATCCGATCCCGGGTACTGCACGGGCGGGGGGTAGGGCCGGGTCATAGAAGGAGGATGGACAGTCGTTGGAGGAGCTGCCAGGTTGACGATGAAGGCGGGCACGGCGGTGTTGGTGTTGCTGTCCACCACCCACGTAGGATTGACCGGCATTGCAAAGGTTGGCGTCCACGGAATTGACTGAGGCACTCCGGCACTATACGGTACCATACTAGAAGGGGAAGGATCGGGATTCGAGTCTCTCGGGTTGGAGCGGCTGTCCCTTCGAGCAATCGATTCCCGAGATGTAGGTCGAGAAGACCACCTTCTATCCGTGTCTCTGTTGTAGTCGGATCGACTAGGTCCGGGGCGATATGGGTCCATCCGAGTTCGACGGGTTTCGTTCCCCATTTGCCAACGAGCCTGTCCCGAATGACCCGAGACTGATCCTTCTCTTCGGCTGGGATACGGTTGGGACCTTCTCTCTTCTCAAGGCAATTTCCTCCAGCGGTTATGGTTCGATGAACCCGAGGGAGAGGATGAGGCAGAAGAGTTGTCAGTGGAAAGGGCGGATGGGGTGTTGGTAGGATGAATGCTTGGTTGCAGCACCACCACATTCGGAGGGGGTAGGAAGACCGAACTCCCCGCACCTGGCCAGTTGGGAGATGGAGGCGGCATGGAAGCATCTCCTAGGTTCAAACCTAACGTTCCCGATGTCAGCTCATCTGAGCCTTCGTCGAAAGGAGTCGGTGAATCTGGCTGTGCCAGTTGTCGCTCAGCGTCGTCCATGACCACCTCTTGTGCCTCGGCGCGAGTCATGAAGTGTCCGGTATCCGGGTAGTAGAATGTCCGGCTTAGACGATGTTTCTCCACCAACTTGAGGGTGGACAGGTCCTTGTTGGAAGGGGGTGGACCCGGCCACAGGAGTCGGAATTCGTAGGCCTCCCTGTCTTCAACACCAGGCAATGGTTCGGGCGCATCTTCCCATCTGGGCCAGTCAAGGAACCAAGGGACTTCAGTCCCTTGAGCCAACGGGAGTCGATAATTACGAGCTGCCTCGGCGTGTCCGCTCAGGTCCAGTTCTTCGAGCAATCCATTCTTGATTACGTGACATGGCAGCTGACAAGCTAGGTATACCGCGAACTTGGGTGAACTTGCTGTCAGTCGATCATCAGTCGAGCTTTCTTCGAGAAAAATTCCTTTCGGGGATTCCAACCAGGATATCTTACGTCCCTCTTGGACATCTACTTCCATCAGGTGTTCATGGATCCGGGTGTAATTGACGAAAGCGGTAAGGAGGGAAATGATCTGGAGTATGTAGGTATATCGAGATATTATGGTGAAGGGGTGTTGCCAGGGAGCGAACTGGAAGGCAAAGATGTGACTGTCCAACTTGTGCTCGCTGCCCGACTTGGACTCGACTTTGTATATTACTTCTGTCAGAGACCAGATTCGAGACGAAGGAATGTCTCCGTAGCGGAGGGCTTCGGCCTCAGCGACTTCTGCCAAGAGCGCTGTGCCTAGTGACACGTCCGTGCCCTAACTTACTGACTGGCAATTAGAACCTAGGGGGGTAACTCTAGTTGATTTTTCTACTGGGGCGTAACCTAAGTACAAGTGGGATATATATATGGTTACAGCGGAGACGGTTCCGCAATTGGCGGAGCCGAACAGAGTGGAGCTAACGGGGTTTAAACATTAGCCGACTGAATATTACCGACGAGTCGGTTCGCGGGGTTAGCGGAAAGGCAGGCGATAACCCAGAAACGGAAAGGAGGGATAGGCCTGAAGGTGGGCTCTGCAGGGCAGGCGAGTGTATTGCCCAGCGGAGGCGGGGGTGCACTAGCGGACGTCGGAGCTGTCTGGAAGTCCTCGGGGCTCCGTACTTAGGGAGGCATAGGTAATAAATTGAAATGAGGGGGTGGTGACCATCGAGGGGTACCGAGAGGATTGCGGAATACGGGGGCTCCGAGGTTAGTGAGGGAGGAGCGGAGTTAGACCGGAGGGATCGGAGGGAACGGAAGTCGATGGCTGGGGATGGATATGACAACTTCCCTCAATTCGTTAGGCAATCACAATTTCGTGAGGGTCTCAGCCTTGAGCGCAGCGGCCTTTGAAGACTCCCATCGTTCCAGCAATGGGGTCAGAGATCGAGGTGGAACGTTCTGGTTCCCGTTTTCTCTCAGCACTTCGGCCTCGTTGAGGTGGTGATATTCAGGTAGCAAGAGCCACAATCGATCCAGAGATCGAGCACTGGGTCTTACGTGGTGCAAAGCAACGTGCGAGAAGGTCAGGTCGAGGGGTCCCAGCTGCCCATTTAACCACATAGGGTCGGATGGGGCTCTCTTGAAGGGCTCGGACGATACTTCAGCTGCCTCGAGACCTGGGCAGTCCTGTCTGTGTTCGTCCGTGATCGCAACAGAGTTACGTGGGGTGGGCCTGCAGCTCATACTTGCCAGTCCAAGAGACATTATCAGTTAGGTTCGTTGATGGGATTGCGAGAGGAAAACGATGGAGATGGGAGGTGATCGAAGTGTATCCTGTTCACGTGCCATTAATCGACTTTGTGTGAATACCCGATCAGGAAGTGGGCGCTTATTCACGTCTGCTCAGGCCCGCCTTCGATCTATACCTTCCGAGGATCTCAGGGGCGTTTCGGAGGTCTCTTTCGGTTGCCCAGGTGTCTTCTTGCGCCCCATATCCTTTCCATCTCACTCTGTACAGGAGTTTCCCTTTCCGCTTCCTGTGCCCCACCACCTCTTCTACCTCAAACTCTTCTGAGGCTTTCATATCGTCTCTGGGGTTGGACAGTAACGGTCTCGAGATGTCACCGGGTGAACGATAAGGCCTCAGGTGCGCTACATTCACCATGTTATGCATAGGGTAGGAGTTGGGAAGTTTTAATCGGTAGGCGTTTTCGTTTATCACCTCCGTCACCTCGAATGGTCCAATGCGTCTCTGCATTAGCTTCCTCCCTGTACCCTTTACTTCCAGGAGGTTGAGTTTATGAGGATCGATCAGTACCAAGTCTCCCACTTCATACGTTACTCTCCTATGTTTGGCGTTGTGCGCTCTAACTTGACGCAGTTGTGCCAGATGGATCACTTCTCGTGCCCATCTTCTGCGTACATTCAACGTGTCTACTCTTTCCTCCGCTTTGACGTTGAGGGATTCCTCGGGAACTAGGAATGAGCTGGGCAGACGGGGTCGGAAACCCATCAGTAGCGTAGCAGGAGCTTCTCCTGTAGTAGAGTGGGGACTATTATTGTATGCTAACATCAGAACGTCCAAAAATTCATGCCAGTCGTCCCTGTCCTTATTGACATAAGCTCGTAACATGACTTCCAATTGCTGGTTCATTATTTCCATCTGTCCGTCCATTTGCGGGTGCGCGGCTGAAGACATTGCCAGCTTAGTGTTAAAGTGATGCACTAAGGAAGACCAGAACGTCGAGAGAAAACGAGGATCCTGGTCGCTGACTATTAGTGCGGGCAACCCCACATGTTTAATCACATGGCGCCATAATAAGTCTGCAGCACCCGTCACGTCTGTGGTGGAAGAGCATGGGATAAAATGCCCATATCTCGTGAACTTGTCTACCACTACCAAGATGGCGTCTGGCTGCGTGGTTCCTTTAGGAGGGGGTAATCCCGTCACGAAATCCAAGGTTATCGTGTGGTATGGCAAGTCAGGGACAGGCAAGGGCTTCAGCAGACCCGGCGTTTTGCCTCTGTCATGCTTGATCTTCTGGCAGATGTCGCAAGTTTCCACATACTGTCGAGCATCCTTTCCAAGGTCCTTCCAATAACACTTAGATTTCAGGCGCTTGAGCATTCTTTCTATACCTGCATGGGCGGCCTCGTGAGGGGTGTCATGAATTTCCTTGAGGATTGTGGTCCTCAGACTTCTTGGGACACATAGACGTCAGCTGGCTTGCGGGTTGTCCCAAAGTAGCAACCCTTCCTCCGACACTTGGTAGGCGCCTCCTGATACACCTCCATCAAGAGTTTTACGGTATATGTCCCCAAATTCTTTGTCCGTGTAGTAGGCCAGACGGAATTCCTCGGCTGTTCTCAGGGCTAAACCCAACCATAAACTTGTCGTGCTCTTTTCCACTTGATCTTCGTCCACTATGTCCATGCTACGTGATAGGTCTAACTTATCTATGATGTTAGACCGTGCCCTGGTAACCACAAAGGCTCCTTTCGCTGGGTCCTTGCGCAGATACGTGCTCCAACTTTGGATAAGGTCCTCCTGAGCCAGGCTGGTTTCCAGGCTGAGTAGCTTCTCCACGTTCGGGGATATCGTTTCCGGGGTCCGGGCCAAGCGAGATAAGGGGTCTACATTAGAATGTGCAAGGCCTGGGCAGTGGACTATGGTCATCTTCAGGAATGCTGTGAAGACTAGACCCCATGCCGCTAGGCGACGATTGTAGTTTTCGAAGGTCCTCGCCCATTGCAGTGCCGCATGGTCCGTGATCAGGAGTAGGTCCTTGCCCTCGATGAATGGCGTGAACCTGACCAACGATTCCTTAGCTGCTAAGGCTTCTCTCTCGGTTGCCGAGTATCGGGTCTCCGGACCCTTGCACGTTCGACTCCAATACGCGATAACTCTTTCCACCTGGATGGTAGATTCTTCGAAAGCGGATGCCCACTGTGCAGGTAGGGGGCGATCATCTTGCCCGGCGTTCAGCTTCTTTACCAACTCAGGGATCTGCTCCTGCTGATCATATGCGAGTTTCAACTTCTCGTAGGCATGCATCCCCTTGAGGTCCTTAATAGTCATCGGCTGTATCTGCTGTAGCGTACCCACCAAAGCTACGTCAGATGCATCGGTATAGAGCCTATAACCCAGCCCTTTCATAGGGTGTCCCCTGACCGGAGCCGTGGCTAGGGCGTATTTCAGCAATGAGAAGGCTTGTTTGCACGGCTCATGCCAGATCCAGGGAGCCCAATCTTTCAACAAGTCGAAGAGGGGTCTGGCAATGAGTGAATACTGAGGTATGAACGAGGAGAAGTAAACCGCTATTCCAAGGAAGGTACGCAGCGCCTTCCTGTTTTGGGGTTCTTCGATCTCCAGTAAGGCTTGCACCTTTTCCCTGTGAGTGGAGAGTCCCAGGCGAGATGCCTTTTGACCCAGTAGCAACAAACTCTGGTATCCTAAATGGCACTTGGGTGGCGAAAGCGTGAGGTTAGCCCTTTTTATAGCATCGAGAACTCGATCTATATGTGCCAAGTGTTGGGCGAAGGACGTGGAGTATACTACGATGTCGTCGATGTACACTAGGGCAAATTGCCACAGGAAAGGAGCTAGGACTTCCTGCATGACTCTTTGGAACACGGGTGGGCCGTTTCGCCACCCGAAGGGCATCCTCGTAAATTGAAACAATCCGCGATGGGTACGAAAAGCCATCTTATCTCTCGATTCTTGATCGAACTCAAGTTGCGCAAACCCTGATAGCGCGTCGAAGGTTGACATATACCGGGAGCCGGAAAGAGCCTGTAGAATATCCGTTTGTCTTGGAATGGGGAACTCGTCCGGGATAGTGACCTCATTCAGTTTTTGCCAATCCACACAGAGCCTATTCTTCCCTCTTTGGCTGACGATTATAACCGGGGCGCCCCAGGGACTCTGGGACGGCTCGATCACTCCCATCTCTAGCCAGGCGTCTAACTGTTTATCGATGATCTCTCTTTTCAGAGGGGAGGCGTGGTACGGCGGAAGTGAGATGGGCCTTGCGCCTTCTTTTAATGATATATGCACGCAGGCATCATATCGTCCCAGGTTCCCAGCCATAGCGAAAGCCCTCTCGTGCTTCTGCACCAAGGCTCGGAGCTGTTCCTTTTCTTCAGACAATAACTCTGGGTTTACGTCTACCACATCCACCAAAGTTTCAGGAAGGACTTCGTCTCCAGGTATCGTCTCCGCTGTCTTTGGTCCGACCAAAGCTCCGTCAATCTCTTGGACTTCCTCAGGTTGTCCCAGGACGTTGGCTTCCGCTGCGACAGCCTGTATCAATAGTCCTTTACTCTGGAATTCACGGATCTGAGGCTCACTTAGTTGTTCGGCGCTATCTAGATCCTCGTTGGGATTGCTCATGGATGCTATCGTTGTCCCGCTCTGGACTTTGATCGGGTATGGGTTCGGATTGGTCAAGGGCAGCCTAATGGGATGGGCAGTGTTTACGAGCATGGTTGGAGGTGGCAGGCAGTCACCCTGCTTCCATCCTGTCCTCCGTCCTTTGACGAGGCGAACTCCCGAGTTGTGGTCGAAGTTACCAGTGACCCCCACCAGGCGGACTGTGTACGGTTCTAAGGTCACATCCTCCGTGACTTTTAGTCGACCTGTACCCGAGACGTTCATTCGTTTGGGTTCTCGAGAATGAGAAGGACCGGCTATAACTGGATAGATGGGCGTGTGATGAATCTGGCTCTTGAGGGGAACCTGGTGGTCTGAGTCTGCCACTTGCCAGAATTCTCGTTCGGGTGGGCGCATAGTATGCAGCTGGAACGCTGTCTGCACGTCTTCGGCTATCAACAGAGGGATGGTCATCCCTTTGAGTACGTAAGCTTCCACACCTCGCAACAGGACATGACCTCGTTGTGAGGGCAGGTATAAGTCAATCATCATGTAGCCTTGGCATTTAGCCTTCCCTGTTAGCTGAACCAAATTCAATTTCAATCCTTGCTTTATGCAGGTACCCTCTCCTTTAATATGGTCATACAGGTCGGTCGATATTAGCGTGCAGGCTGCCCCAGAGTCGGCCAACGCTTCTATCTCGATCCCATCTATTGCATTGATGCGACAATGGACCCGACAAGCGTCAGATCCTAAGGACTGCTGACCCGGGGGTCGCTCGAATATCTTACAGGCTTCATATATCTCACCCGGGACCAGGGTGGCCCCAATGAGTCTCTCGTCGGGCAGGATCTCCTTCCACGTACAGGCCACAATGTAAGAAAAGGAAGAATCTTCGGCATTCTCTATGTCAGGTACATCCGACGACTCGGAATCGGACAGGGTACAAAACTCTGTGTAGGCCACTGCGAATTCTGCTTCCTGACCTTCCACTAAGGCAGCATAAGCCCATCGGTAGGTACTTTCCAACTTGGACGAGTTGTCATGCTCCTTACGGTCGTTCCTGGCTCTATCAGCCTTCCTAGGGGGACAGTCGTTGTCCCAATGGTTCGCACTTCCTGTCAGGGCAACCACACCTGACCATACAACCCCAGAACCACCTTCCCTAACCTCCCCCCACTTCCCTCATCCTCCCATCTTTCACAACTACAGCCCGCATGCGAACCCGTGGGAAAAATCACGTGGGTCAAGGCGAGCAACTCGCCTTAACCCATGTGACACCTTTTCCGCATCGCGGGAACATGCTCGGCTTCTACCCATAGTCACGCTACGAACTGTACAGTACATTTCCTTTTATAGCAGCCAAGCGGGGAATAGGGAAACTTACCCTTCTTCTCAACTCAATCCCCGCTTAGGCAAGTTGTAGCTACCCTCCTTAATACATGACAACTCAATCCCCGCTTAGTGAGTTTGAGGAGCTTGGGATAGGATCTGGCACCGGGCTGCCTGGGACACCGCGAGTGTCCAGCTTTGAGGTAGGGCCGCCCCCGGACGGAGACCGGGCCCTGACACTTCCACAGTGTCGACACGGTCTGGGCGGTTTCTTCCGCGACTTAAAGTCACTTGTAGGGTAGGTCTGGCTCCCGGATGCGACAGTGACGCTTCTGGTCTCGACATGGTCTCCTCCGTGTTTATTCCTCTCCAAATTAATGCGGGCGACTCGGTTCACTAAAGCATCGATACTGAACTCGTCGCTGGCTACTAATTCGTCATGCTTAAGTTTAGTCAGCTGTAAGAGTTCTTCGGCTGTGTTGACCTGATCGATGTTGAGGTGGGCCCACCATTCTTTCGGGATGTCTTCTAGAAGTCTTTGGGCCTTGCCCCTCAAGACCTCTGGTCCGGGAACATCGGCAAGTGGATATAGGATGCGCAAGAGTCGTAGTTTGCGAGTCGCGAAGTCGTGTGGGGACTCCTTAGAGTACCTCTCACCCTTACGGTATCTGCAAGCGTGGAATCGATCTCGAATCTTGTCGAGGAAGGCGGGCATTAGGAAGAAATGTAGCACATATCCATGTAAATCTTCCCAATTGGTGGTAAAATACAACTTGTCAGCGACCGGTACAGTCAACCACCAGTCTGCCAGAGCACCCTCGAAACGATCAGGAAGTACATGGGTCATTTGTTGGGCGAAAGCAGGCAAGTGCTTGGCCAGGTTCCGACATAGGCTGCACCACGTTATATAGCTGTCGATCGAACCATCAAACTCCGGGAAGTCTGATGTTGTATATTTGCGATCCATGTAAGGTTGCGTACGGTCGAGAGGAGGAGGTCTGTATCCAGGATTCTGCTGAGGCGCTGCCAACGCTCCAGGTCCGGGAGGCGGGGGAGGGGGCGGTGCCCCAGCATATCTGATGGGTAGAATGTACCCCAGGTATGGAGCCCCACCGGGTGGAGGAGGTGGTCCAGGTGGAGGCGGTGGTCCTGATGGGGGTGGTGGACCCGTACCTCATGGTGGCGGCTGCCAGGGGTCGAGAGGCAGTTGTCTTGGATCATGATCTGGATCTCCGGATCCAATGGGTCCTTCATTTGCCGGATGGAGAGGAACATGAGGGGGTTCGGGTCCACGATTGTCGGGATCGAGTCTATCCTCGACAGGTCCCAGCTCTGTCTTCCTTCCGACCTTCAAACCTCTCACAAATTCTGTGTAACCCACATTTTCCTTGGGGTTCTCGAAGGCGTTGGTCTCTCGATGAATCATGACGAACGGCCTCAAGGGTTCATCTCTGGGCAGCATCCCTGCAGCGACATTAATACTTGGTCTGGGCACCGGGAAGGCCCTGGACAGTAGGGTGCGTTTATGAACAAAAGTGGTCTCTTCAGCGGGAGATATGAGATCCTCAAAAGTGGTCCATCCCGATGGGAGGGCTTCAGGTTGACAAGTGGGTCGCATTTCAGTCGACCACGCCTCCTCGACTTGCCCAGGATCCGTAAACTTGGCAGGCGAGACATTCGCCAATCTGAGTCCACTCATGTGCGACTCATCAAATTCTCGTGAAGGATGAGCAGCTTTCTTGATGGCGTCAAAATGTTTTTCGAAGGAGTTGAAACGCTGGTCTAGGAAGTTCCAAGCAATGCTGAACTCCTTGGGCAACGACCATCCTCTTATGGTGAATATCAGGGCGAGGTCACCTTGGGGATCCACTACGAAATCACCTGCAGCTAAGTTGGCCTTGGTGGCTAGCTGGGTGAACTCGGTAATTTTCATGAGCAGGTTGGTTAGCTTGACCTGCCAGACAGTCCCCAGTCGATATCTCAAAGGCTCTCCTTCGAGACCGGCTCCAACAGACTCTTTCTTGAGATCAGCGGGAGCAAGACAGCGCCAATTTCGTATACGTTTCATGTAGTTATTCAAATCCTCAAAAATTCCACCTTCAAACTCTCCAAGAGCTTCAATGACTTGCCTGAGAGCTTGTTGTCTTAGGAATGCGCTGGGTGAGGAATGCACATCTTTGCCTACTGGCGAGGTATCTCTCGAGTTGGATCTATGGTCTGACTGACTGATCCTCGTGGGGCGGGAAGGAGGATACAATTCATGTGTCACTTGGACCGGGGTGACTGGTTCGTCTCCCAACAGGGACACCGTCTTTGGTGGCATGGTGCGAGTTTCTCGCACCGGGGTTGGGGCACCAATGTTACGGGGATGGGGGAAATTCCCCATTCCTCGATCCGTTCTTATAGTGGAAAGACGAAGGTCGTGTCTAGTCTGTACCATAACGGGATATTGTCAGGGACAGCTCCGAAAGCGGCGAGGTCCCGGGATGCGGGACTTGATGGGATGGATAGCGGCTATGCATAGCGGCGATCCCGTCGCGGGGTGAGCATCCCCGACCACTTAGTCTGAAGTGGAAATGTGAGAAGAAGGCTACTTCTTCGGTTCCCACTCCAGCTGTCATTATATACATACAGGAATGATCACGTGGGGTGCGCCACGTCACCCTTGCACACAGCCATGGCTCTCCGGGTGCTTCTGCGGAAGATCCCGAGAGGGCCCGCTGTGGGTGCAAGGCGAGTGCGGCGGCGGTGGCAGCAGTATAGGGATGTAAGATACAGGAGGGGAGATGGGCATGTGTGCCGGTGATACATTGAGCAGGGGGAAAGGTGGTCCATGTAAGAGAAAGAGAGAAAGAAAGAAAGGAGGAAAGGAGAACAGGGGAAAGGAAGAGGGAGAGGAGGGAGAGGCGGTGCAGAGCAGGGAAGCAGAGCGGGGATCGGGCGGGGCATGTCGGGGCATGCCCTGACAGATATGTAATCGATGAGTGATCCCAGTCTTGCCTGGGAGTGGACGATTGAATTCCCATCGATCGTGATTGGTGATGTAGTGAGCTATTAAGGGATTGATGGTAGGTAGTCGGAGATACCAGGATGGATGGGTCAGCCACGGGTACTTGGCGCTCCTCAATGGAGCGTACCGTGTGCGAGGTCGCAACTTGTGAGATGGGTGAGAACTTTGTATAGCTGCCATCGGGTACTTGGCGTTCGCAGTGCGAACGTACCGGTAGTGGGTTGATATCATAAGCGTGCAATGAGGATTGACTAACAGGGCCTTCGGTGACTTGGCATTCCCAAAGGGAACGTACTGTTGGCAGGGAAACATGATGACTGACGAAGGAGGGAACAGACGGTGGATGGGCGGCTACTTGGCGTTCATGTAGCGAACGTGCCGGCATCACGGGAAAGTGGGCCTCAGAGTATTCACGATCTCCATGATCGTGATGTGACGTCGTATGTCGAGTACTGGGGGGAGAGCGGAGTGATGAGGACCCATAGGGTACAGATTCCATAGGACAATATACATGTCGAGAGTCTTCGACTCATGACCTTGAGTTCTCACGGCAAGGGCTGATAGAGGACTCGATATAACCAGACTTATAAGACATGTTGAGAGTTGTACAATCACACGGGTTCAGTTGAGTCACAGGGAGGGTTGTTACAGAAGACGACACACAAGACAGTTGTAGAGCAGTTGTTAGTTAGCGGGAACCACCTTCGGTGGTTTCCATACAAGACGCATGACTATCTACAAATGGTAAGGTCACGGGAAATCCCACAAAACACAAGTAACCTCGGCCAGCACCAAAACCCCAATGGGGAAAGCTTTGCACGAGGGGGGGAGGAAAGGGTAGAACGAATAAGGAGGGTAGGGTATCGGGATAGAGGACGAAAGAGAGAAAGAGGGGGAGCGATAGAGAGGAGAAGTCCATGACTATGCGACGGATATGGTCGTTGGAGACTCCATATCCGTAACATCGCTTGCCCCCAGTCAGACCCCAACTCTCACCTGCGAGACCCCCACTCCCTACTACCTTCCCACAAGTACACCCAGCCCCTCCACTGCTGCGCCCCCAGCCGCTGCTGCACCGCCACCTCCCGCAGCCTGCCCTGTGGCAGGGGGAGGGCCACAACCCATGGACCTCAACTACTCAAGGATAGACCAAAGACAGAATGGACTGTGCTATGACTGCAATGCACTGGGGCACATTGTGCAAGACTGCCCACAACCGAAAATCCGCTGAGCCAGACAGATGCACCCGGAGGACCTCAGGGCACTCATGGAAGGGCTGAGAAGGCAGTTGGTGGATGAACCAGAGACTGTCAGGGTTCAGCACCCTGCCTTAGGGTGCCCCAGACTCCCCACCTACTTTACCCCCTTTTATTCTTTGACTGTTGCCTTGTTGTCACCTTTGTGTGTTGTGTACACACGCGCGCACGGGATAGCGTGGGAACTTTCTGAGTGAGCAGCTCACCCAGAATGTTCCCACGGGTCACAGCCACAGTTCTGGGCGAGCAACTCGCCCAGAACGTTCCCACACTTACTGGGCACTGCCACCTGGATGTTCCCTCCAGGTCACACTACACAACTCTAGGAGCTGTATAGTTGTGGGCATGTGACCCATTCCTTTATATAGCAACCATGCGGGGAGATGAGACCTTTACCCTTCTTCTCATCTCATGCCCCGCATAGGCAAGTGTATATATTATCTTTCCTTTTACTATACATCTCATGCCCCGCATAGTGTGAGGACAGGTTAGATGGGGGTTGAGGTCAGGGAGCCTCCGAGTCCGAGGCCGGGCCCTGACAGAGATGGATGGAGGAGAGGGGCAGGAGGCAGAGGCCCAAGAGGATTTTCAGGAAGGCGACCAGTGAGGGATGCGCCCCAGCTGCCCGTAGGCGATAGTACTAGCTTGTGTAGATACCATGAGGTGCCTGAGCCAGCGCCGATGTCCAAATTCCACCAAGTCATTGCCAAGAAAAAGAGGGAAATCGCATCCTCAACTAGCAAGGGCAGAGAAGCCCCAAGCATGGCACCGGAGGTAGCAGTCCTGCCACCTGCCATCTACATGCTGTCCAAGCAACCCCCCAGATCCCTCAACATGGCGCTGTGGGGGAGTCGGCCAGGTGCAGGGGAGCCTAGGGGCAAGCGGGGGAGTGAGCAGGGAGTCCTCAGGGAGGATAGGGCTGAGGTTGGGGCTCGCGCTCACGCTCGCATAGCAGTAACGGGCTCGGGCGGCATCGGGACGGGCAGGGAGCGGGCCGGAATGCACAGCCGTGACATGTTGTCATCTTTGCCCTCTTAAAGCGAAGCTTCTCAACCCAATGTGATGCTTTCAATTTGCGGAATTACCCCAAGAAATCAAACAAATCATCATTTCTATCAGTCTTTGGTCACACATGGATGGAAGCAATAACTTCAACACACATCATTACCAGCTTCCAGGTAACAGGTGTCTACCCAGTTGATCCATCTGTTATCCATTCGGATCAACTTGCACCAAGCATCCAGCATTCCACCTGGGGAGATCTTCCTCTCCCTGTGGCCTCTCCTGTTAAGCGAGTTATGCACTTCCACAGTCAGCTGATGTCCCACACTTACCAACAGGATCACACTCCTTTGCCAATTGATGACTCACAAGACATCAGCATGTTCTTGGGGGTTATGAGGACAGGTACAGCAAGGGAGTGTAAGGGCATGCTGCACCTGTCATATCCATCTGTCAGGGACTCATCCGGGGTCGAGGGGGTCCGGGTGTAGTGTCCGGGACCGAGAGCCTGGCGGGGGGCGGATTGGGCATGCGTACTGACAGGCCCGATGCGGGACAGTGGTCCCTGGCCACTTAGACTGAAGTGGAAAGTTGTTATTGTCATTAAAGGAGAGATATTGTACTACTTACCTGAAGTGTGTCAGGGACCGACCCGGGGTCGAGAGCGCCCGGGTGTATTGCCCGAGGCTGAGGGTCCGGTAGGTATGACGCAGGCGCGCGTAACAACGGGCCCGAAGCAGACAAGGGTCCCTGGCCACTGAGACTAAAGTGGGAAATGTGTTATTGTTATTATCAAGGGAAGTGTAAGCTACTTGCCTAAAGTGAGAAATGTGAGAAGAAGGTTGCTTCTCAGTTCCCACTTAGGCTGTGTTTATATACATGTGGTTGGAGGCCACGTGGGAAGCGCCATGTCACCCAAGCACACAGCCACCTCCGTCCGGGTACCTCCGTAAGAGGCCCTAGGAGCATCCGGTGTGCAGGGGGTCGTCCAGTGTGTCCGGGTTCGGGCGCATTACACTGCAGCCGGGTCAGTGGTACATTGATACAAAGGAAGTCGTCCATGTGATAAGAAAGGAATAAAGGGGAAAGAGATAGAAAAGAAGGGGAGGAAGAAAGGGAAGGGAAAAAGGGGAAGAGGGGGGAGGTCGGGAGGAGCGGATGGTGGGGCACCGGGTTAGGTGGGGCCGGGTCAGGCGGGTGTGCCCTGACAAAGTGGAAAGTTGAGAAGAAGGCTACTTCTTCGGTTCCCACTTCAGGTTCGTTTATATACATGCGGCTTGGATCACATGATGGGTGCCACATCACCCTCGCACACAGCCATGACCATCCGGGTGTCTCTGTGGGAGATCCCGAGGGCATCCGGTGCAGGCACGCGTGCTGGGCACAGTGGGAAGTCGCCCGAGGTGCCCGGGCCGGGTACATGGTGGGCACGCTGCAGATGGGTCAATGGTACATTGATACAGAGAAAGTCGTCCATGTAGAATAAAGAGAGAATAAAGAAGAAGTAAGATAAGGAAAAACTGAGGAGGGAAGGATGAGGGGGGAAGAAGGGAAAGGGGAGGAGGTAAGGAAGGGTGGACCAGCGGGGTACCAGGTCAGGTTGGGCCGGGTGGAGCCGGGTCAGGCGGGTGTGCCCTGACATCACCCCCCCCTTAAGCCGCTTCGCCTCGAAGTGGCCAGGTGGTTCTCCCTTTCTCTTCCTGGGGCTTGGGGGTGTGTCCTGTGAAATTCTTCGATTCGGTCGGGGGTGTGGGTTAGGTGGTCCTGCTGGAGCCATTGGTTTTCAGAGTTGTCAGGGACACGTCCGGGGTCGAGAGGGCCCAGGGGTAATGTCCAGCACTGAAGCCATCACGGGGTGTGGAGCGGGCGTGCGTACTGGCGGGCCCAATCCGGGACAGTGGTCCCTGGCCACTCAGTCTGAAGTGGAGAATGTGAGAAGAAGGTTACTTCTTCGGTTCCCACTTCAGGTACATTTATGTACATGCGGCTTGAGTCACATGACGAGTGCCACATCATCCTCGGAGGCAGCCGCAGGCATCCGGGTGTCCCCATGGGGGATCCCGAGAGCGTCCGCTGCATGCGCGCATGCTGGGCACAGCGGGAGGCCGTCCAGGGTGTGTGGGCCGGACGGGTCAATAGTACATCGATACAAAGGAAGGTGGTCTGTGTAGATAGAAAGAAATAAACAGGAAGAGGAAGATGAAAAGAAAGAAATAAAGAAAGAAATAAAGAAAGGGGAAGGAGAGGGAGGAAGGAGGAAGGAGGGGGATAGACAGCGGGGAGCGGGTGTGGTGTGGCCGGGTGGGTCCGGGTGGACCCGGGTCAGGTGGGTGTGCCCTGACAAGAGTTCGGCCAGCCAGTGAACTTTACCAGATACCAGAGTTTCCGGCGTAGCCACTTGGAGTTCAATATCTTCTCGACCTCATACTCTTCCTCTCCTTCTACCAGTTCCGGGCCTGGGCGTGGGTCAGCGGGTCTTTCTGTGATACCGTCTGGGAGGTGCGGCCTGACATTCGTCATGGACACAACTGGGTGGATTCCCTTCTGTCGGGCGGTGAGCTGGAGCTTAATGGCGGCTGGGGAGATGACTTGGGTGATCCTAAAGGGGCCGAGCCACTTGTGGTCCAGTTTTTTAGTCGGACGGTTGGTCGTGTAGTTGTGGGCATTGAGCCAGACTTGGTCACCCTCTCGATACTTAGGGGCCGGGTCCCGGTCCCGGTTGTAATATCGTGCCATCTCGTCCGCTGCGTGCTCTAGGGCTGCCTTTGCCTCCTCTTGCATTTTCATCATCCTTGACGAGAATGCATCGGCGGCTTCCACCTCGGATGTGCATGTGGGTTCTGTCCCCATCCTAGGATGTTGGCCGGTGTCGAGTTCAAAGGGGGTTCGGTGAGTGGAGGAGTGAACGCGGTTGTTGTAGGAGAATTCTGCTAGCGGGAGCCAGTCCACCCAGTCGTCTTGGCGGTGGTTGACGAACACCCGGAGGTAGGCCTCGATCTCTTGGTTGACCCGTTCCGTTTGTCCATCCGTCTGGGGGTGGTAGGGCATTGAAGGGGTCAGCTTGACGCCTAGGAGGTCTGCGAGCTCCTTCGAGAAGCGGGAGACAAAGGCGCTCCCCCTGTCGCTGAGGATTTCCTCAGGGAGCCCATGGTGTCTCCAGACATGCTCCAAGAAGAGTCGTGCGATACCCTCCGAGTCCACAGTCGTCACAGTGGGGACCGCGTGGATGCGTTTAGACAGCCGGTCCACTACGACCAGGATGGCATTATATCCTCTGGACTCTGGGAGCTCCCCTATCATGTCCACTGAGATGACCTGCCAACGATGGGTGGGGATCTTATTTGGGGTAAGCTTCCCGACCTTTCGTGAGGGGAAAGATTTGACGCGGTTGCAGGTGTTGCATCCGCGTACATATCGCCCGACATACTCAGCCATCCGGGGCCACCAGTAGTCACGGGAGATGAGTTCCAGGGTTTTCCATCGCCCCGGGTGCCCCGTCGCCCATGAGTCGTGGTGTAGCCGTACCAGATCATGGCGGAGTTGGGGGTCTTTTGGGACATACACCCTTCCCCGGTACAGGATCAGGTCACCCTGCTTCTCCCATTCATCCGACCTTAACGTCCCTTCACCCAGCTCTCGCATGGCCCTCACTACCTTCTCGTCATGGTCCTTTGCCTCATGTATCCTTCCCAGAATACCCGCCTCTTCACCTTCCACCGAAACTGCCTCTGTCGCGCGGGCTTCGAACCAGGCGGGTTGGAGAAGAGTTAGCCCCTCGTTGTCGTCTCTCCCCTTTGGGTGGTCAGCATGGCGGGAGAGTGCGTCCGGTTTCCCCATGAGCTTCCCGGGATGGTGGACGAGGGTGAAGTGGAAGCGGGAGAGGAAGAGGGTCCATCTAGCCTGGCGTCGATTCAGCCTCTGGGCCGTCCGGAAATAGCTCAGGTTGCGGTGATCGGTGTAGATCTCAACCTTCTCTTCAACGCCTTCTAGGAAGTGCCGCCACTCTTCGAGGGCTCGGACGATCGCCAGCATTTCCTTGTCGTACACTTCGTAGTTGCGTTCTATGTCCGTGAAGTTCGAAGCATCGCATTCAAGCTTGAAGCGGCCGGAGTCTGAAGGGAAGGAGAGGACGGGTGCAGTAGTGACAGCTTCTTTAAGGGCTAGGAAGGCACCGTCCTCATCCGGGCCCCAATTCCAGGCTTGGGTTTTCCGGGTCAGCTTGTGGAGGGGGCGTGCTTTCTCTGAGAAGTCCTTGATGAACCGGCGATAGAAGTTCACGAACCCTAGGAAGGACTGCACCTCCTTCACTTTGGTTGGGACCGGCCAGTCAAGAACTCCACGGACTTTCACGGGATCCATCGCCACGTTGCCCTCAGAGATGACAAGGCCCAAGTACTCAATCCATGTCCGCTCGAATTTACATTTCTCGGGCTTCAGGAAGAGCTTCCTCCTTCGCAGCGTCTCTAGGACCTCCCGTACTACCCTCTGGTGTTCCTCCAGGGTCGCGGTGAAGATGAGGATGTCGTCCATGTAGCAAATGACGACTTCCTGGTCAATGAAATCCCGAAGGATGTCGTTCATCATGGTCTGGAAGGTCGTGGGGGAGTTGCACAGGCCGAAGAACATCACCATGGGTTTGAATAACCCCTGGTTGGTCGCGAACACTGCCTTCCACTCGTCCCCATCTTTGATCCGGACGTTGTTGAAGCCCCAACGTAGGTCTAGGGCCGAAAAGTACTTGGCGTTGCGAAGGCGGGCGAGAACGTCTGAGATGAGGGGGAGCGGGTACGAGTTCTTGACCGTGATTTCGTTCAGTTTCCGATAGTCTTGGACTAAGCGCAACGACCCGTCCTTCTTCTTGACAAAGAAGACTGGCGCCCCCATCGGGGATTTGGACGGGTGTATACGCCCGTTCTGCAGGTTTTCCCGTAAGAACTCGTCCAGTTCTTTCTGCTTGGGTCGCAAGAGAGGGAAGGTCTTTCCTCTGGGTAGCTTCGCGTCTGGCACCAGGTCTATGGCGTGGTCCCAGGGCTTTCGGGGGGGTAGCTGATCGAAGGCTTCCTTAGAGAACACGTCCCGGAAGTCCTGGTAGTGCTCTGGCACCAACGTCTCAAACGGCACGGGCTCTGCCCCCAGGTCGTGGGCCTCCTGGGCCATCCGCTGGGATGGTGTCGTGGTCGCTCTCAGGTCGTATCCCCACCCCGGGGGATGATCGCAGCGTAGATCCCGTCCCCGGGCTCTACCGTGAGGTTTTGGTCATCTCCCACTCGCGGCCCCCTGCAGGAGGATGGGCAGCGGGACATGACGACCTTCTGTCATGCCCAGTCCACCTCTGGGTTGTGATGCAGCAACCACGAGTGCCCTATGATGAGGGATTGGCGTCCCAGGTTTGCAACTGCAAAGCGGGCCCATTCTGTATGTCGTCCAAACGTCAGGAGAGCTTCCAGTTCTTCGGTTATGGCCCCATTCTCGTTCAGGGTGCCATCGACGTTGCGAACGGGTATGGGCTGTGGGAGCGGGGTGGTCTCGAGCCTGTGCTTCCGGACGAAGTCAGGGCTCACGAAGTTCCCGGTGGCCCCTGAATCCAGGAGGGCTGACACTGATATGGGGGCGAGAGAGGTCAGGGCGGTCAACGTCACCGTGAGGTTGAGTGACCTGGGGGATTGTTTGGAAAGGACGTAAATGGTGGGTGGAGACACTGCTACTTCGGGCGTTAGCTCTGGGCATCTCTCACTTCTGTGGGCAGAGGATGCGCTTTTCCTCTTTTTCTTTGTGATAACTCGATGGAATTTCTGCAGTGGTGTTGACTCGCGCACGTTGCGGTATTTACACGGGTTATCTTCTACAGGCGGCCGGGGCGCATCTCTCACCGGTCGCCTTCCTGAAAATCCTCTTCCTGGGGGTCTGGCCTCGTCTCTCCCTCTTCTGCCTCTGGTCCCTCACCCAACTGCCTCTTCAGCCCTTCCATCAAAGCTCGTAGGTCCTCCGGATGCAGGCGTCAGACTCGGTGGACCTTGGGGTGCGGGCACTCTTGTGCGACATGGCCTGGGGCGTTGCAATTGTAGCACAACCCCTTCCGTCTTTGGTCAGTCCTCGATCGGTCGAGGTCCATTGGTTGTGGACCTGTTCCTGACGTGGGACGGGTTGTGGGGGTTGGGGGTGCGGGTGCAGGCGTAGGTCGCGAGGTGGTGGGTGTGGGCCGCGCGTAGGGGGGGGTGGTGGCTAGAGGGGGTCTGGTTGGTGGTGCTTGTGGCTGGGTGGCCTGGAAACGTCGCCACTGGTTGTCGAGGAGGGTGGCCTCGCGTTTCCATTCAGCCCAGGTGGTGGGCATAGGGCGGAGACGGTAAATGCTCTCGCGGAGCCGGGCGTTGATCGCTTGCTCGAAGCGGTCGACCAGCCCTATGTCACCCAGTCTTGAGGCAGGCCCTAATATCTCGAACTCCTGGATGACCTTGTCCACAGAGTCGTTCCCCTGTCAGATGGCCGCCAGCTTCTGCCGGGCGGTGGCTTCCCAATTTGGGTCCTGGAACATGTCGTCGAGTTCCGTGTTGAACTCGTCCATGGTGAGTGCCGGGGACCCTGCCGTCAACAGCGAGATCGTGCGTTGTGTTGCCCATGCTCCTGCCGGCCCTCCCTTCATGTAGGACAACACGAAGAGAATCTGGGAGAGGGCAGTGGGGAACTCGGATGCGCGGACGTGGAAGTAGATTCCACATTCGGCTTTGAAACGGTCCAGGTCCTCACTGGCTCCCGAGAAGGGTGTGGGGGGGGTGACCTTAGGTGGCTTGGGTCTGGGGGCGGGTGTGGGAGCGGGTGTGGGTGTGGGGGTGGGCGCGGGTGCAGGCGCAGGAGCAGGTGGGGGATGGTTAAGGACTTGGTTCTCCACAATAGCCTGCAGTTCCTGGAACCGGGCTAGGAGGTCATCGTACTGTTCTTCCGTCACCATGGCAGGGGAGGCAGGGGAGGCGGGGGAGATGAAGTTGAAGCCTTCTTCTGCTGTCAGGGACTCGTCCGGGGTCGAGGGGGTCCGGGTGTAGCGTCTGGGACCGAGAGCCTGGCGGGGGGCGGATCGGGCGTGCGTACTGACAGGCCCGATGCGGGACAGTGGTCCCTGGCCACTTAGACTGAAGTGGAAAGTTGTTATTGTCATTAAAGGATATTGTACTACTTACCTGAAGTGGAAAGTTGAGAAGAAGGCTACTTCTTCGGTTCCCACTTCAGGTTCGTTTATATACATGCGGCTTGGATCACATGACGGGTGCCACGTCACCCTTGCACACAGCCGTGACCATCCGGGTGTCTCCATGGGAGATCCCGAGGGCATCCGGTGCAGGCGCACGTGCTGGGCACAGCGGGAAGTCGCCCAAGGTGCCCGGGCCGGGTACATGGTGGGCGCGCTGCAGATGGGTCAATGGTACATTGATACAGAGAAAGTCGTCCGTGTAGAATAAAGAGAGAATAAAGAAGAAGTAAGATAAGGAGAAACTGAGGAGGGAAGGATGAGGGGGGAAGAAGGGAAAGGGGGAGGAGGTAAGGAAGGGTGGACCAGCAGGGTACCGGGTCAGGTTGGGCCGGGTGGAGCCAGGTCAGGCAGGTGTGCCCTGACACCATCCCCGGCCATCGACTTCCGGTCCCTCCGATCCCTCCAGTCTACCTCCGCTCCTTCTCCACTAACCTTGGAGCTCCCGTATTCTGCAATCCCCTCGGTACCCCTCGATGGTCACCATCCCCTCCTTTCAATTTATTACCTATGCCTCCCTAAGTACAGAGCCCCGAAGACTTCCGGACAGCTCCGACGTCCGCTAGTGCACTCCCACCTCCGCTGGGCAATACACTCGCCTGCCCTGCAGAGTCCACCTTCAGGCCTATCCCTCCTTTCCGTTTCTGGGTTATTGCCTGCCTTTCCGTTAACCCCGTAACCCGACTCGTCGGTAATATTCAGTCAGCTAATGTTTAACCCCGTTAGCTCCACTCCACTCGGCTCCACCATTTGCGGACCCGTCTTCGCTGTAACTATATATATATCCAACTTGTACATAGGTTACACTTCAGTAATAAAATCGACTAGAGTTTACCCCCCTTCAGTTCTGGTTGCCAGTTAGTAAGTTAGGGCATGGATGTGTTACTTGGCACAGCGCTCCTGGCATAAGTCACTGAGGCCGAAGCCCTCCGCCACAGAGACTTTCCCTCATCTCAACCTGGTCTCTGACAGCACTGCACCATGCCACTCCCCTTCTCTTCTTCCCCTCTATCCTTATACAGTGCAAGCAGGCTAGAGATCTAACCCCCTAAATGCAAGCAAATTCATGGGGAGGGAGTCTGGGATGTCCTAAGCTCGTCCTAGGTTCAGTCTGGGTGCTAACAAAACAAAAATAATCACAAAAACTTGTTAAGAATTATGTACCCCTGGTCCATCTTGGACAATCATCAGGGATTCCTTATAATACTCAAGGAGTCAAGCTTAGAATTTCTCTCTCTTACTTGGATCTCTCAGCACTACAGTCTCTTTGTAGTCAAAAGGGAGGTCGCTTTTCCATTCCTGTGTGTACAGAGCTTTTAAACACATGGAACGGCAATAATGTGGAAAAACAAATGAAAAGAAAATATAAAATGAAAGATTGTTGTTACGGACACCATGTGGACCATTAAGTATGGCCGATAAGTCCAATGGCCAATGTGGAAGTTCAATAAAAGAAAGACAGGAGTGATAAGTGGGCCATATCTGCTAATAATTGCCATCCTCCACCAATTTCCACCATCACACTACACTCATCCATCTCTTCCTACCCATAGCATCCCTTCCTGACCTCTCCATTAGATTCCCCAGGTTCATAGCTTTCTCCCGATACCAAATTTGTCCCAAATGGTTGAGATTTGACTGAGTGGTGGGCATGATAATCGTAAAATTGGCCTGTGCACAGGGTTAGACATCCCAGACAGTGTCCGTGAGAGTCCCCATGTCAATTGGATCTTCATACGCATCCTTTGTGATTCTTCTGAATTTTTCTGAGCACTCCAGAGTGCATTTTGGTTGTTTGTTTACTTCAGTACAGCTTGTGATTTCCATTTTGGGCTGAAAACAAGTTTCACAATCTCCCAAAGTGCAGACCTCAGCTCTGCTGCATGGGACTTTCGACACCGCCACCTTCACATGCCTTTCAACATTGTGCAGAACCTCACGGTAAGATGAGAAATCGTCACCACCATTGTTCCACAACGGCTGGGTCGATCTGGATGAAAGTCGGGGAATCCATATTTATGATTTTTCTCTATTCTCCGAGCCCTTGATCGTCTTTTGGTGGCCAGTAGTGCCAAGCATAGTTTTTGGGCTAGACCAATTCAGTACCAGCATGTTATGTGCAATTGTACTCCATAATAAAATGAAATAAAATGTTTTTATGCACCATGGGCATTGGTAGGTGATCATCACATATGGGGAATCCTTAAGGAACATAAACTGCGAAAATACTGGCAGTGCAAGGTATAGTAGGTTATCCCACCTACAACGGATGACCCCCTTTCTCCCACATCTGTAGCATGGACATGTCCGATGCTGAGCATCCCACATGGGTACTGCGATGCTGGGCATGCCATACATTCTTACTTGTACTTCTCTCCTCTGACACTCAGGATCGACCGTGGAGCCACCCACAACAACCCGGCTTCATCCGAGGCTGATGTGGCACCTCCACATGACCTACTTTCACATGTATATAAACTAAGCCGAAGCAGGGCTGGGGAGGCAGCCTTCTTCTTATTCCTGCTTCAGCCTAAGAAGCCACACAGGGACACAAGCCCAAGTAAGGGCTACCCATCATACGGTCTCACCACCCCACCATCGTCTGGGCCGCTAGCGCCAAGCACTATGCTGCTACCTCCACCTCTTTAGAGCCATCCTTGACAGGGAGAAGATGAGAATGACGGACCAATCATCGATCCTATGCTGTTTGCTGTGTCTCTGTTGAGAATCCTGCATGCAGCCTTATCCCCAGGAAGCAGTGATAGACCATCTTCATCCTCATCCCTTGGCACTACCATTCCCCCAGCCCATGCCCATGTGAAGAGGTGTGCAACAGATGACCTAGAACAGATTATGTCATTCTCTTCATCATCAAATTGTATTGTGTCCTCCTCACCTCTCCATTCAACATTTGAGCTTCCCAAACATGCATATGGACATCTTGGCAACCTGTCACCTATCAAGTGGGATCTCACAGACAACTGTGACTTGGCATTGAAGACCCAGACCAAATTGATGAAAGGAATCTATGAAACTTGGCATGAGTTTCAGAAGGTGAAGGTGTTAGTGGAGAGAGCCATCAATGCAGTAGATGCAACAAATGCTCAGCTGGCATTAGGAGGGATGTATGTGTCTAAGGTCCAGACACAACTCCTGACATGGGAGGAGACAGAGAAGTCAAAGGAGGATGGTGGTCGCATCAAGGGAACATTCGGTCGTGTTGTGACACATCAGGGCTTTTTGAGGGACCAAGCCAAGCATAATCAAAGAAAATTAGATGAGGGAGAGTTGGAGAGGCTAAAGGAAGAGGCCAGGGAGTGGTGGAAGAAGCTCAATGAGGCACAAAAAGCAGAGGTTGCAAGATGGCATGAAGAAAAAGGGCACTTTGCTGCACTCAAACAGAAAGTATCTCCTAAGCCATCAGAGGTCTTAATGAGGGCCTGGATGGCTGAAAACTACCCACAGCTTCAACAGAACAAGAATCCTGTGACACTGGAGGCCCTGGAGAACATAGAACAAGCAGTGATGGACAGAGACAACAGTCCAGCATGAGCATGCGAAAGCGGTGTCACTGTTAGAACCAGGCAAGAGCAGACAATTCCGGAGTGGAACCGGAGACTTAGCAAGGAGGGACCTTGGCCTCAGCAACTCAAGGGGAGCACTGTGCCATTGCTCTTTGTCCATTTGGTCCTTAATTTTAGAAGCAGTGAGCAGGAAGTCTCTAGGGGGCATTTCTGGTCAATTCTAGACTGAGGGTCTAAAACGAGTATGTACAAGCACCTGTATATAGTGGGGAGACAAAAGCACAAGGAAATCAAAGGGGGTCCAAATTGGAACAAAGGTGTCCAAACGGAGACAAGGGGATGACAGAAGTGGAGCGGTACTGAAGGTCATGGGTTAGACTCTATGGTACATCCAAAAGGAGGTAGGGAGGGTGAAGCCCAGAGTGTCAGGGCACACCTGCCTGACCCCGCACCATACTGCCCTACTCCGCTTCCCCCGCTATCACTCCCCATCCCTCCTTCCTCACTTTTCCCCTTTCTCTCTATTTCTATTCTATGGTCGATTTCCCTTTTCTCCATGTACCACTACATACCTAACCCCGTTCCCCTGATCGTCGTATGCACTGTGCACACTCCTGCCTACCAAGCGGCTACCTCCAGGATCTCCTGCAGAGACACCCAGGGAGGTGCAGCTGTGTGCGGAGATGACGTGGCTTCCTCCACGTGACCCTAACCGCATGTATATAATAGCGCCTGGGGTGGGAACAGAAGAAGCAGCCTTCTTCTCAACTTCCCACTTCAGCCTAAGTGGTCGGGGACGCTCACCCCGCGACGGGACCGCCACTACGCATAGCCGACACCTGTCCCATCGAGTCCCTCGCGCCGGGACCTCGCCACTTTTGGAGCTGTCCCTGACACAGAGGGGCAGGAGGATGAGGTGAAGTGGGGTTGATGACTAACTGGCTAAAATGAAAGGAAGCAGTAGTCCAAATAGGGATGAGGGAAAGTGCGAAAGATACATTACAAGTGGCAAAAGTGCTGAGTATGGTCCGTGAAGCTCGGAGGTTGCAGAGCTTATGGAGGTTGCAGAGGTGGGGTTGGAAGTCCGAGGAATATTGGCAATGGTGTTTACATAGAATGAGGTCACCAATGCAATGGACTTAAGCCGAGGTGGAGTCAAAGTCCAAGGTCAGAACCATGATGGAATCTCAGAGTGAAGGTATGGGCGGTGTCCAAGTATGGGGTACAGGACAGCAGGAGGTCATAACTTGGCGGAGGTTAGCAGAAGAGGGATGGAGGAGAGGAGTGAGGTGAAGAGGTGACATGAGGAGCGAGGAGGGGAGTGGTGAGGAGTGATAGGAGTGATGAGGAGGAGTGAGAGGAGAAGTGATGTTTGGCCTGAAGATGGATATCAGAGTGGAACGGAGGTAGGGTAGGACTCCGGAGGTGGTGAAGCAGAGGGTCCAGGAGTCGGATCGGGATCGGGTATGTATGGATATGACAGTCACAGCATGTCACACTTCACCATTGAGGGGTGAATTGTCAGGGCCCGGCCTTGGACTCGGAGGCTCCCTGACCTCAACCTCCATCTAACCTGTCCTCACACTATGCAGGGCATGAGATGTATAGTAAAAGGAAGAGAGTATATACACTTGCCTATGTGGGGCATGAGATGAGAAGAAGGGTAAAGGTCTCATCTCCCCGCATGGTTGCTATATAAAGGAATGGGTCACATGCCCACAACTATACAGCTCCTAGAGTTGTGTAGTGTGACCCAGAGGGAACATCCAGGTGGCAGTGCCCAGTAAGTGTGGGAACGTTCTGGGCGAGTTGCTTGCCCAGAATTGTGGCTGTGACCCGTGGGAACATTCTGGGCAAGCCGCTCACTCAGAAAGTTCCCACACTATCCCGTGCATGCATACAACACACAAAGGCAACAAGGCAACAGTCAAAGAATAAAGGGGGTAAAGTAGGTGGGGAGTCCGGGGCACCCTAAGGCAGGGTGCTGAACCCTGACATGAATGGATTGTTTTAGCACTTCCTCACATGCTCACCTTGTAACATAGAAATCCTTATAATATTGGTTGTGATTGGTAGATATTTACATTCCTAATACTTTAGGAATTTATCAATTTTTTTACTCAGGTGTTGCAATGCTATGGTTTGGATTAGTGAAATGTTCACCATTGGGGGGTGAAAAACTGTATTCAATTTTCAGACTGTCCCCTCAATTCAGTTCTCATTATTTCTTGGGTCTCCGAAAGTATTTTCCATTTTTTCTTCCTCAATTTTGCAAATAATTATATATCCTGAAAGCACTTCAAAGGCACTACAGTTCCTGAAAATTTTGATTTTTTCCCTAATTATTTTTTTCAACTTTTTAGAAGTCCCTATTTTTCAAATTTTCCTCATTTCCCTCTAGATTCCCCCCTCATTCTCCCCCATTTCCCCCCCCCCCCCCTCCATATTCCGCAAGCCCAAAAGTGATTAAGTTGCCAGATTAATCATCAGGCAGCATCACAACTTAACCAGGTTCGGATTGAACCAGAAACCAAACTGTCACTGACAAAATTACTTGATATTTAATAGAGGTACGAGATTAAATTAGACTTGTGTGCAGTCGGCATAAATGCACTCTTTGTTCTCTTTTCACACATGGCATATTTCCTGGTGGTGCTTTATCTTATGCACCATGGATGGATGGATGGATGGATGTATTCATTTTAAAGTACGTATCTGTGCCTATCGGCATATGCCATACTATAATGATGCAGGTGAAAAATGTTTGGAAAGTAGTAGGTGGAGAGGAGTTAAGCGTCAATGGGTGGATGAGACATCGAGTATCAGGTGGTATGGAGAGTAAAGCGGAGTGAAGAAATAACACATAAGGACATGCATCCCCTGCACTGGAAAATAGTAACAAATGATGTGGAGAAATGTAAAGCATAGTGAAGAAATAGTGCATAGAAGAGACACGCAACCCCCAGTGCAGGGGGTGCACAGTTTGCTGCTGTAAGCCCAGAAAGGTGACGAAGAAAGTGGGGTGTGTGGGCACAGTTCTTGTGGGTGAATTGGGTGAAGGCTCCATGTGTTGTTGGATTGATACCCCAGGCCTAGGGTTTGGCTATGTCTCGGTTGGCTGTTCAGCATGACAGCAGTTCTTGTGGGTGGGTTGAGGCGAAGCATGTTCTTGTGAGTGTCATATCCATACAATCCCGACCCCCGCTCCGGGCTCCCGGAACTCCGAACCTGACTTCCGGAGCCCTACTTCCCTTCCGTCACCTCCTCCTTGCCGACTCCCAAGAGGTTATCCCACCTCCGGCTCTGACACCACCTTCGGTCCGACTCCGGGACATTCCGGGTCCGACCCCAACCTCGACACCTTCCAGACGAGTATGCAAAACCTAAGCTCCTGACTCCGGACCTCCGCTCCGGAATCCCGTTCGCGTCTCTGTCTCCGGAACCTCCGGTCTTAGCTCCGACCTCGGACTTTGACCCCACCTCCGCTTATACCCATTGTATTGGTTAGCTCATTCCATTTAATTATTGTTTGCCAATATTCCGGAGTTTAACTTCCGAGTTCGGACTTTCCGGACTTATGTCGGACCTTGCAACTATTGCATTGCTCCATTCAATTCTGCTATTCTCCCTCATTCCTATTTGGGCTGCTGCTTCCTTTCTATTCAGTCAGCTAGCCATTCCCCACTCCCAACCTCCTTCCTTCCTCCTTGGGCCTTGGCCCTTCACTCCTCCTTTGGGAAACACCATTGAGTCAAACCCTTGACCCTCGGTGTTGTTCCTCTTTCCATCTCCCTTTGTCTCCTTTTGTCCTACCCTTGTTCCTTTTGATTCCGGACCCTTCCTTATATACAATGTACCTAGTAACTTGTAACCTCAGTCCGAAATCGACATGAATTCCCCCAAGAGACTTTCCCTCTGCTAGATCCGAAATTAGGGACCCCTAGGACAACCAGCAATGGCACAGCGCTCCGCCTGAGTCACTGAGGCCGAGGTCCTTCCATGCTAAGTCTCCGATTCCACTCCGGAGTCGTCCGAATCCGCAAGTTCTAACAGTGAGATTGCATCTCGGTTGGCGGTTCAGTGTTTAGGATGCAGCCGAGGGTGTTAAGTGGCTTCCAGCTCATGTGTTCAATAAAGACATGTGGTGGAGGGGCCGTCGGTTGAAGAGGTAGTGGAGAGAAATGAAAGTTTTGCAGTGATGGCAGCCTGGCGTTACCACTATCACACCTCATCACTCTAAGAGGTAGTGGAGAAAGTGAGAAGGAAGTGAGTTGGGGTGATTGTCAGGGCACACCCGCCTGACCCCGCGCCACACCCCATGCCGTACCGCACTACCCCATTATCACTCCCTGTCTCCCCTCCCCCATTTTCCCCCTTCTCTCTATCTCTATTTCTATTTCTATTCTATGGTCGATTTCCCTTTCTCCATGTACTACTACATACCTGACCCCGCCCCCCTGATTGCCGCACGTGCCACGCACACTCCCGCCTACTGAGCGGCCACCTCCGGGATCTCCCGTGGAGACACCCAGGGAGGTGTGGCTGTGTGCGGAGATGACGTGGCTTCCTCCACGTGACCCTAGCCGCATGTATATAATAGTGCCTGGGGTGGGAACAGAAGAAGCAGCCTTCTTCTCAACTTCCCACTTCAGCTTAAGTGGTCGGGGATGCTCACCCTGCGACGGGATCGCTGCTATGCACAGCCGCTACTCGTCCCACCGAGTCCTGCACACAGGGACCTCGCCGCTTTCGGAGCTGTCCCTGACAGCAGAAGAAGGCTTCAACCTCATCTCCCCCGCCTCCCCCGCTATGGTGACCGAAGAGCAGTACAATGAACTGCTGTCCCAATTCCACGAGCTCCAGGCCATCGTAGAAAGCCAAGCTCAGAACCAACCCCCAGCCGCGCCTGCACCGGCGCTGGTCCCCGCACCAACACCAGCACCCGCCCCTAGACCCAAACCACCTAAAGTCGCCCCCCCCCACTGCCTTCTCTGGAGCAGCCGAAGACCTTGACCGCTTCAAGGCTGAATGCGGCATATATTTCCACATCCGAGCAGCGGAATTCCCCAACCCCCTCTCCCAGATCCTCTTTGTCCTGTCCTATATGAAGGGAGGGACTGCAGGGGCATGGGCGACGCAGCACACCATCGCACTACTGACAGCGGGCTCCCCCCGACTGTCAGGGGACGCGCGTGCTCGCGCAAGATGCTCCGATAACCTAGTTGTGATTAAAGCCAGGGGAAAGGGATGTCCCCATCTTAGGGTCAGCTATATACATGTAGAGTCCGGCAATAAGGAAACCAAACAGATTGCCGATAGAATCACGTGATCATAGAATGTTCCAGAACAATGCCGGAGATGATCCGGGTCACCGGGGCTTAGGTAAGCGGAGTAGACGGGAATTACCGGCATACTTCCCACGCGCATACGCGCAGCCGGCATAGGGTCCAGGGTCATTGCTGATCCCTGACACCGACTCACCATGGACAAGTTCAACACGGAACTCGATGCCATGTTCCAAGATCCGAACCGGGAGGCCACAGCCAGACAGAAGCTGGCCACTCTGCGGCAGGGCAGCGACTCCGTGGATAAGATCATCCAGGAGTTTGAGATCCTCGGACCCGCCTCGCGGCTAGGGGACGTAGGGCTAGTGGACCGCTTCGAACAGGCGATCAACTCCCGGCTCCGTGAAAGCATCTACCACCTCCACCCCATGCCAACGACCTGGGCCGAGTGGAGACACGAGGCCAGCCTCCTTGACAACCAATGGCGGCATTTCCAGGCAACACAACCCTGCTTAGCCCCCACCTGGCCCCCACTCTTGCCCCCGAGACCCCCACTCCCTGCCACTCTCCCACAGCCACGCCCCTTACCCACCGCCGCCACACCCCAGCCCCCGCCCCCTGCCCCCCGACAGGAGCAGGGCCACAACCCATGGACCTTGACCGCTCAAGGATCGACCAGAGGCGAAACGGGCTGTGCTACAATTGCAACACACCAGGGCACATCGCGCGGGATTGCCCACAACCGAAAACCCACCGAGCCAGACGGATGCACCCCAAAGATCTCAGGGCGCTCATGGAGGGGCTGAGGAGACAGCTGGTAGATGGACCAGAGGCAGAGGGAGAAGGGCAGGAAGCGGAGGCCCAAGAGGATTTTCAGGAAGGCGACCAGTGAGGGACGCATCCCGGCCGCCTGCAGGCAATAGTACCAACTCATGTAGATACCGTGAGGCACCTAAGTCAGCACCGACGTTGTAAGCATGCTAGGGATGTAACCCAGCAGCAAACAAGAAAAGAAAAAGGGGGCAAAGAAAATCTTACTACCGGTGTGGCCGCACACGGTCCCGGTGCAAGTGCATGATACTAATAAACTCTTTTAAAACTCAGAACTCACCCTGGTCCTTCTTGGACAGTCGTCAGGGAGTCAGACTAAGCTCTTTAAACGTGTGGAAGGGTCGCTCAACACCACAGTCTTTGTAGCACAGATGAGGGGTCCAACAACTGTAAGTACAACGCAAACTGGGTGTATATATAGAAAAAAAAGAGAAATCAGAACAAAAAACAAGTAAAATAGCCGATGGATGGTGGCGATAGAAACAGGAAGAATGTTGAGAGCTCGGCTAAGAAACAATAAGGCAAAAAAATGTCCACAAGGTAACAATAAAATCAATAATTGAGGCCCATAAGGTCAATATCAGCCATCAATCTCGCTTCTCCACCGCATATCCGCCATCCTAACTCCCGTCCCGTCCTTCCATCCTCTTCTCCTGATCCGTCGCTGTCCTTCAAGCTCAAAATCGTGTGAATTGGTGGAAAATTGGTGGAGATATGGGGGAAATGGTGGATATCTGTGAATTTTGGGGAAGTGGCAATATGAGTCTTGAGAAAAAAAGCATGAAAAAAATTGGAAAAAAATGTGGAAATGTGCCGTGGGCATTGTGAATGTGTCGGAGGCTTGAGGGTGCTCGTTGGAGCCTCGAAAAACGTGGTTCTGGCCTTGTTTGTGTGGTACTTGCTGTGCCCTCCTACAATGTCTAAATTCCACCGAGTCATCGCCAAGAAAAAGAGGAAAACCGCGTCCTCAAACAGAGAGATACCAAGCACGGCACCGGAGGTAGCGGTCCCGCCACCCGCCATCTACGTGCTGTCGAAGCAACCCCCAGATCCCTCAACCTAGCCGTAAAGCTAACCGCCCTGACCTCCCTCGCTACCGTCTCTGTATCAGCCCTCTTAGACTCAGGAGCCACCGGGAACTTTGTGAGCCCCGAGTTCGTCAGAAAGCACGGGCTCGAGACAACCCCGCTCCCCCAACCCATCCCAGTCCGCAACGTTGATGGGACCCCAAACGAGAACGGGGCCATAACTGAGGAGCTAGAGGCCCTTCTGACATTTGGACAGCACACGGAGTGGGCCCGCTTTGCCATCACAAACCTAGGGCGGCAGTCCCTCATCATAGGCCATTCGTGGTTGCTGCACCACAACCCAGAGGTAGACTGGACGCGGCAAAAGGTCAGTATGTCTCGCTGCCCATCCTCCTGTCGGTCAATGTGAGGGCACGCCGACCAGGACCCCGTAGTGGAACCAGGGGACGGGATCTACGCCGCTATCATCCCTCCGGGGTGGGGACATGAACTGAGAGCGACCACGACTCCGTCTCAGCGGATGGCCCAGGAAGCCTGTGAACCGGAAGCAGAGCCCGCGCCGTTCGAGGCACTGGTCCCAGAGCAGTACCAGGACTTCCGGGACGTATTCTCGAAAGAGGCCTTCGACCAGCTGCCCCCACGGAAGCCCTGGGACCATGCGATAGACCTGGTGCCAGACGCCAAGCTCCCGAGAGGGGGGACCTTCCCCCTGTCACGACCAGAGCAGAAGGAACTAGACAAGTTCCTGCATGAGAACCTGCGGAACGGGCACATACAGGCGTCCAAATCCCCGATGGGAGCCCCAGTCTTCTTTGTCAAGAAGAAGGATGGAACACTGCGCCTAGTCCAGGATTACCGGAAGCTCAACGAGATCACAGTCAAAAACTCGTACCCCCTCCCACTCATTTCGGACATCCTCGCATGCCTCCGAAACGCCAAGTACTTCTCAGCGCTAGATCTGCACTGGGGATTTAACAACATCCGCATCAAGGACGGTGACGAGTGGAAGGCGGCGTTTTCGACCAACCGTGGGCTATTCGAGCCCACCGTCATGTTCTTTGGCCTGTGCAACTCCCCAGCGACCTTCCAAATGATGATGAACGACATCCTCCGGGACTTCATTGAGGTCGTCATCTGCTACATGGACGACATTTTGATCTTCACTGCCACCCTGGAGGAGCACCGGAGGGTTGTCCGAGAAGTCCTGGGGACGCTGCGGAAGCGGAGACTCTTCTTGAAGCTGGAGAAGTGTAAGTTTGAGTGGAAGCGGATCGAGTACCTCGGCCTCATCATCTCCAAGGGAAGCGTCGCGATGGATCCCGTGAAAGTCTGCGGAGTTCTCGACTGGCCAACCCCAACCAAGGTCAAAGAAGTACGGTCTTTCTTGGGGTTTGTCAACTTTTACCGCCGGTCTATTAAAGACTTCTCCGAGACCACCTGCCCCCTCCACACGCTGACTTGCAAAACCAAGGCATGGGCCTGGGGACCAGACGAGGACCATGCCTTCCATGCCCTTAAAGACACCGTCACCTCTGCCCCGGTCCTCGCCTTCCCCGCCGATACAGGTCGCTTCAAACTCGAGTGCAACGCCTCTAACTTCGCCACCGGAGCAGTACTATCCCAGCTCCAGACAGATGGAGAGTTCCACCCCGTAGCCTTCATGTCCAAGGGTTTCACGGACGTAGAGCGTAACTACGAAGTGTACGACAAGGAGATGCTCACAATAGTGTGCGCCCTTGAGGAGTGGCAGCATTTCCTACAAGGAGCGGAGGAGAAAGTCGAGGTCTACACCGACCACCGCAACTTAGGATATTTCTGCACCGCGCAACGGCTGAACCGGCACCAAGCGCGGTGGTCCCTTTTCCTCTCCCAATTCCACTTCACCCTCATCCACCACCCCGGGAAACTCATGGGAAAGCCAGACACGCTCTCTCGCCACGCGGACCACCCGAAAGGCAAGGACGACAATGATGGGCTAACCCTCCTCCAACCTGCTTGGTTTGAGGCCCGTGCAGTGGAGGTGGTCTTGGTAGAGGGTGAGGAGACGACTATCCTCGAGAGGATTAGCAGGGCAAAGGACCTAGATGAAAAGGTGGTGAAGGCGATGTGGGAACTGGGAGAGGGCACACTGAGGTCAGATGAGTGGGAGAAGCAAGGAGAGCTGGTTCTGTACAGAGGGAAGATATATGTCCCAAAAGACCCACAGCTCTGCCATGACCTAGTGTGGCTACACCACGAGGCATGGGTGACGGGACACCCAGGATGGTGGAAAACCCTGGAACTCATCTCCCGCGACTACTGGTGGCCACAGATGGCGGAGTATGTCGGGCAGTACGTCTGCGGGTGCGACACCTGCAACCGTGTCAAATCCTTCCCCTCCCGCAAAGTGGGGAAGCTCATCCCGAACAAGATCCCTGCCCGCCGCTGGCAGGTGATTTCAGTGGTCATGATCGGAGAGCTCCCCGAGTCAAAGGGCTACAATGCAGTCCTGGTCGTGGTGGATCGCCTATCCAAACGCATCCACACAATCCCCACAGTGACGACAGTGGACTCGGCGGGGATCGCGTGGCTTTTCCTCGAACATGTCTGGAAGCACCACGGCCTCCCTGAGGAAATCCTCAGTGACAGAGGGAGCGCCTTCGTCTCACGATTCTCAAAGGAACTCGTGGACCTCCTCAGCGTCAAGCTCACCCCCTCGACGCCCTACCACCCCCAGACAGATGGGCAGATGGAGAGAGTAAACCAAGAGGTAGAAGCCTACCTCCGGGTATTTGTCAACCACCGCCAAGATGATTGGGCGGACTGGCTCCCGCTAGCGGAGTTCGCCTATAACAACCACGTCCACTCCTCCACTCGCCACACCCCTTTTGAGCTCAACACTGGCCAACACCCCAGGATGGGGACGGAACCCACATGCACATCCAAGGTAGAAGCCGCTGACGCCTTCTCATCAAGGATGATGAAGATGCAAGAAGAGGCGAAAGCGGCGCTAGAGCATGCGGCAGATGAGATGGCCCGCTACTATGACCGGAACCGCGAGGCAGCCCCTACGTACCAAGAAGGCGACCGGGTCTGGCTCAGCACCCAGAACTACACAACTGACCGCCCAACCAAGAAGCTAGACCACAAATGGACTGGCCCCTTCACGATTGTTAAAGTCATCTCCCCTGCCACCGTCAAACTCCGGCTCACTGCCCAACAAAGAGGGATCCACCCAGTCGTATCCATGATGAACATCAGACCGCACCGCCCCAATGAAATCACGGAACGCCCCACCGAACCCCGCCCTGGCCCAGACCTTGTAGATGGAGAAGAGTATGAGGTCGAGAAAATCCTGGACTCTAAGTGGCTACGCCGAAAACTCCGGCACCTGGTAAAGTATACAGGCTGGCCACACTCAGAAAACCAGTGGCTCATGTGCGACCACCTGACCCATGCCTCCGACCTAGTTGAGGAGTTCCACCGAACGCACCCCCACGCCCCAGGGAGAGAGAAGGAGAACCACCCAGCCACTTCAAGGCGAAGCAGCTTAAGGGGGGGTGATGTCAGGGCACACCTGCCTGACCCCACGCTGCACCCCACGCCGTACCGCACTACCCCATTATCACTCCCCGTCTCCCCTCCCCCATTTTCCCCCATCTCTCTATCTCTATTTCTATTTCTATTCTATGGTCGATTTCCCTTTCTCCATGTACTACTACATACCTGACCCTGCCCCCCTGATCGCCGCATGCGCCGCGCACACTCCTGCCTACTGAGCGGCCACCTCCGGGATCTCCCACAGAGACACCCAGGGAGGTGCGGCTGTGTGCAGAGATGACATGGCTTCCTCCACGTGACCCTAGCCGCATGTATATAATAGTGCCTGGGGTGGGAACAGAAGAAGCAGCCTTCTTCTCAACTTCCCACTTCAGCTTAAGTGGTCGGGGATGCTCACCCCGCGATGGGATCGCCGCTATGCACAGCCGCTACTCGTCCCACCGAGTCCCGCATGCAGGGACCTCGCCGCTTTCGGAGCTGTCCCTGACAGTGATGGCCCTCCTGGCACTACCACTATTGTGCCCCATGATCCCAAGAGGTAGTGGAGAAAGAAGGAAGAAGGGTGTTGGGGTGATGGCAGGACTTGAACCTGCACTCCTCCGGCCTGCCCATGGACTTATGGAGGCTACCATTGGCGCTACCACTATTCGCCTCACCATCCCAAAAGGTAGTGGAGAAGAGAAGAATAAGGAAGGGTTGGGGTGACGGTGGGACTTGAACCCACAGTCCTCTGGCCAATCCCATCTGGGCTTATGGAGGTCACCATTGGTGTTGCCACTATCACGCTCGTCATCCCAAAAAGGTAGTGGTAAGAAGAAAAAGGAAGGGTTGGCTTGATGGCAGGATGTGCACCCGCGCTCTTGCATCTCTCCAGCCAGTGCAGCTCTGGGCTTACGGGGTTGCGGTTGATTGGCATTACCACAGTGGCCACGTCATCCTCCCTTCAGCTGTTAGAGGCCTAATTAGTTTTAAACAGGGGCACTGCGTGAAGGTTTAGGCCCATGCCGGGTGTTCACTGTGGTAGCAGAACTCCCCCTCGACTCACATCCATCGTCGAGGCCCTCTTATGCACCATACCCACTATCGGCCTTACATGTGAAGTCACCAGTTGCTGGAACCTTCCGGGGCATTCTGGATTGTTGTGGGAGATCGCCAGAATATTCCTGCCCAGTCTGTGCTTGCACAACAGTTTATTTTACATATAATATCATTGTAATACATTTCATGTATGTATAAATATGCACAGACGTGCGTTGAGCAAAATCATCAGAAAAGTTTCTAGCTTACCTCTGGTCTCGCGAGTATAACTGCTGAAGTAAGCGGATTGCCTTATCAGGAATCCCTACATTACAACATTACACATACTGTCCCTTCCAAGGTTACAAGTCATGCCGATTCAGGTTTATTGCTGCTGCATTCCTGGGTTGATTTCTCTGGGTGATCTCATATGTGTGTTTTGTCCACCTATGCTACAGGGCTCTGGCCCTCTTATACCTTATCCTCTGCTGAAGGCATTATCTTTCTTAGTCTTGTTCTTTTGGCCTGTATACTGTTTTTTGACAAAGTCTTTCCTTGGACTACCTTGCTTCCGGTAACCTCGCCGAGAGGGAGGTGTTGTGACCTTCGGTTACTCTCGATGGGTGGGATCCCGATTGCTTACTCAGGTTTTTCTAGGTTTCCTTTTTCGGTTGTTTCCCTCCTTATTCCTCGTTGTCCTCGTTTTTTGCGTAACCCGGTCTCCTGCCTATTGTAAACTAACCGGGTCGTCTTCTATTCCAGAGGTTCTGGCATTTGCCGGGACTGTTGCCCCGCTAATCTGTTGCGTCTCCTCCTGCGTGCACACAAGTGGTTTCTTTTCAAGCATTTATTGTACCATGTTCAAACCATTGCGAAGCACGGATTGCAGTGAGCGACCGGGACCGAACTGTTAGCCCTATCACAACCAGTCTTTAAAATTACTCGCGTAGCTGAAATGATCATGAACAAATATGCACAGTAATGATACAAATCATCATATGTGTCCCCCAAATGTCGTTAAGGTCGTTGGCTGTCCCTTCGATGGGCGAGAGATATCATCATCTTTGAGATCAGCCGGTTCCACTACAAGAGGTCTTTTCTGTGCCTCTTGCAACGCATCAAGTAGACGTGCATGCACTTCCGCAGTTTTCTTCGTTTTGCTGCCACCTTTGGCAATGATGATTCCTGCAGCGATTGCACACAAGAATGATGCAGGGATTAATAAACCAGTGGTCCAAGCTGGCCGGTTGTACCTGTGCCGGGGGTATCAATAGAAGATTGTGATAATTGACGATCAATACCTCACCTGTTTAAACCCCACATGCATCCACAGAGGAAACACTATAGAGATACTCAGGCTGGAAAGCAACATAACTTGAAATGAGTCCTTACTTGGAAAAACGAATTGCCATCCACGAGAAGGCAAATCCAAAGCGCTGTGCTGATGACGTTTGCGTTAGTAGTTTGCGTTTCGAAGTTGAGAAAGTGGTTACGTTATTGGGAATGCCTACATATCAAAATATGAGCAGATATGTAACATCTGCGTGTTCTGGACTTACGCGGTGGGTGTCGGTCGCATGTGGGCGATACCATGTTTGACTTTTCTGAAACCTCTTCTGTTCTGCAATTGATCGCGTTATCGGATTGCTTCATACACCTTCAAGGAACCATAACTATACTCACGTCGTCTCAGATCTCTTTGTTGGCTCTCGGTTAATACATGCCTAAAATTGGGATCCAAATCAGGATCAGGCAAGTCATCTTCGTTCTCCAGAGGGGGCAGGCTTTGTTGTCGGCGCAGCTTCGCGTCTAATCGCTTGTAATGCCAAATTTTCAGGATAACTTGCAAAACGGGCGTTTAGTAGAATGGTTTTTTTTTTCCAGTTCAAGAATCCTCACGATACGTATCCACGACCCTCCATGGCAGCAGTCCAATGCCTGTCAGCGTGAACAAAGCTATTCGAGAAAGGTTTGGGCACGAGAACTAGACGCCACAGAGACCACAAACCGTTCTCTATTTGACTGCTAAGTTCAATCCAGAACTTCTGGTGTTGGGTGTTGTGCAGATTGATCCATTTAACGAGGAACAAGACAATAGCAGCGCCCCAAAACGCTTCCATGGAAATTTCAGCCTTGAAATATGCTGCTGCCGCAAATCCAGCCTACACTTACCGCATAAGAAGCTGTAAATTCCAGTGACGATCCCCGCAGCTTTGAGTGCCTTGGTAAGTTTTGCCGTCAATGATCACGTTTTGCTGGCTTACGCGTCTTTAAAAAACCCCACAAACCCTTCAATACTCTTCGAAATTTTGCGCGTCGCTTGAGGACGTGCTCGACGTGAGCATTCAGCTCGACCTCGTTCTTCCTATGTCTCTTGAAGAGCCGCCTTTTCTCTGCCTCAGCATCTGCATGGACTGATTCCTTTATGGGCAAGCTGTCCGTGGTAGCACTGGGCGTTAAGGTGGGGAGGGTGACAACTGGGCGCCGCGAATATAATGGAAGGCGTGGGATAATGATGGAATTCGCGGCGTTCGAAAGATGGGATATGACGGCGACTTGGGGATCGATAACATCCAGATGCTACAGGGGCCGATAGTAAACACTGCTATCCTCGGGAAATGATCATACTGTAGGCATCTTACTTCTACAACCTCATCTAGATGGTGTTCCTCCTCATCGACTTCGCTTCCATCCGTCGTGTAGTCAGATGATTCATAATCATGGTCTTGAAAATGGGGACTGGGCGGATGATGTTCATGAGACATTTCTTCATCTGTGGGCCTATCTGGTCCCGCATTGCTTCGGACATGTTGAGAAACAGCAGATGCTTCGACACGACAAGCAATGTCAATCCTACGTGTCTAGTGAGTAGTAACAAAGGTAACCTACTGACTGTGGCGGTATTGTTGTTTTGGGGCGCAAGGCGATCTGTACTCACCCCCCTGATGTCGGGAGGGGCTGCTGTTGTTCGTCATGAGATGTGGATTGCGCTCTTGAACGCTGGGATACAGTCTGGCGCCTCCTACGTGCCAAATTGTTGGAAAACCAACTAGAACGAGTATACTGATCCAAATTTGGGTCAGAATCGCGGCTGTTGATCCAAGCATTGGAGATATGACGATCTGCGTTGCTGGGCTCCAGGGAAGCTTGCCCAGGCCGGGAGTGCGAGGGTCCAGCGGGAGCAATGTGGAGGCCATCAGTAGAGCCAGGGCGAAATAGTGATGCAAAGTTTTTTTTAGGCGTTTGCAGATGGCCCGAACGACCGCTGGATTCCTTGGATAAAAGACAAATATGAGTTTTCAGCTTTCTCAATACGTTATCTCGCGCACTACGGGGCTATTGTCCGCCTCTGCTGATGAGAGAGGGAGTGTTGAGTAAGCCTTTTTGAGGCGTACGGAAGGCATGTCAAGTGGTCTCGGTGCTCCGCTAGTCGCCACGTGGCCGAAAGTTTGTCGGCGTGTGTAACCTATAGTGCGAGTCTCCAAATCACATCTTCGTGAGCCTTCAATGAATGTGAGAGATCACTGTGCGGCCCTAGGTTGGGACCTGATCCAGGTGGTCCGCTCCCTCGTTTCCTGGCACTTCGCCGTGCTTGGGGGCTAATGCGATTTGAAGTCCTCGTGGTCGCACATGAATATCCTGAGTTCTCGAGCGTCCCTGCAGCTTACTTGGTTTTCCTTGGAAGAGGCACTTTCATGCTCCTGTGTTATTAGCGCAAATTACTGAGTACTCTGTTGGTCCCAAGCGATTAAATCGAACCCTACTGCCTCTCAATTTTTTCTTTGGAAACCCTCAGGCCCATCACCTCCGCATCGAAAGGCCTGTACGCTTTTACCCATGATTCCTTGTATCCGAATGTAGTCTCCCTTAGGTGAGTGACCGTATCGTATCCTGTCGAGTACCGTTCTCCTCGGCATCCCAGCCATCCGTGTACGCGAGGTGGTTTGGATCGTCCTTGTTCTTCATCATGAATTTTAGGTGATCATCCATCCCTACTTCCTCATATAGCATGTTTTCTGGGAAGATCTGAATCTGGTTTTGGAGCTCTCCCAGACTATGGACCGGGCAGGATGCGGTGGTACTACTACAAAGGAATGTTGGGTCAATTATTAAAGCTCTGACCGTACAACGTTCGTAGCTATGGATTTATGTCAAGGGCGTCAGGATTCTGGGGTGTCGCCGGCAACTTCATTGCATTGCAAACATCATGCCATCATCGGGCAAAAACTGTTCGTAAACCAATTCGCCCCCCTAGTACCAGCTCTTCATCCCGATCCACTGTGGTTACGGCTGGTCATGCAGATTCTGCAGCTGGCCCAAGCACATGTCTGATGTCATGACTTCCGTACTCCCTTGTTTGATTCATCACTTATAATATTTCGTACATGCTTGCGAAGATGGGTTTGGCCGTAAATGCGATCGTTTCAGCATGCGGATCACCACCGTGAATCACCAGAGGAACCATTTTTCTCTTACTGAGGTAAAAATAGCTGCCATTCTGCTTGTCTCCAATATTTTGGCAACATCTGATCATGCGAGGCCAAACATATCAAATCACTGGATGCGAGGCTAATCCCACCCATAGCGTAACTCCGAGCCACGGAGCGATCCAGAGGCGTCTGGATTTGGGTGCAAGATGCAAGGAACATATTTGGCGTCAGAGGCTACTGCATTCTTCAATCTCTAAGAACACCACAACATGTACGTCATGAGCCTGAAAGTGAGATCACAATGTAATTGTAATTGAACGGCTGAGGCACCTGTGCGCACGGCAATACTGACGCGCGCGGCATCAGGGAGTGCCAGATTCTTGGATTGTCAACGCCACCCGGAATATATATTGAAGAGATGGAATCCATCAAATCTACGGCATATGATGTCACTCTGTTTCGATCGGGTTAAATTCAGGGTGTAGAATGCATGTGAGTGCACGTACATAAACGAAGCTGCAGAAGGGAGCATGAGCAATGAACCCATCCACTGACTTAAACGATCGTCAGAATGCCAAAAATGTCAAATTCGTTTCCTCCAAAGATGGGAATTGCCCGCGGAGCGGGAAGCCCCAGACCTGGCCGACGCTCAACTGCAGAAATGTGGGATTGAACGCTGACTTCACATCCTTTGCAGCTCAAAAAGTGTACAGGAGCTGTCTGCAGATTGAATAACATGTGGACTGGCAAGTGCGTTGCGCCTCCCTTACCAAACAAGCCACATCGAGGAGTCGATATCTTAGTTGCCCGTTGCCATTCCGTTCAACTACCAAGTCAATACCAATTCTGGTTCTCTCTCCCTACAGCGATAGTGCCATAATTGCATGGATTCTAAAATCGACAAATCGAATCATCAACAGGTGTAGGTGATGGATAATATATACGGTTTTCTAAAGTTAATGCATGATTCTCCATCTCGAGTCATACGATGCCTGACGGACCAGGAGCGAGATCGGCTCTGCGCCAAAATGCGCTCCACGAGGCAAACCGCTTGTTTTCTAGCCATTCCGATTCCCGGTCCCAACTGGATGTAGAATCTGGCGTATGAGTCAAGCGACTATCGTTGAATTGACCAAGAGATGACGGTGAATGAGCTGAAACTGGTTCGCAAACGAGATGTGGAGATGGACCATCGTCAAGACTACGATCCGAAGATTGGTGCGCCGTGACAAGACGCACTCCAACAGATGCCGCTTCCTCGGTAAGTAGCTCCCCAGGAGCAGCCCCGACGTAAGGAACAGAAGCATCAAACACTAAATCTTCACCACGGTCGGATGATGTTCCGGATAGACGCTGTGTTGATCGCGTGGAGGAGAAATGCTTGTCGCTCTTCGCGGTGACAATCGAAGGGTGCTTAATAGACACTGATCGCTTCACGATGGTTCCAACGAATATTGCGACGCTTATGATGAACGTCAACATAACTGGTATGATGGTTGACCACTTAATGTGTTTTGATGAGTTGGACGCTTTTGCGTGCAAATCACATACAAGATTCAAGGATACGGTCGATGTTAAACCAGAATCTATGCCTCTCCCTATTATAGTTATTGGAGTGCTGGATGAGCCTCGTGCGAAGTCGGGGGGGATCCCCAGCAGTGAGTGCGTCTCTACATCAAGAGAGAGCCACCTAGGATTGAGGGATTGTGGTAGACTGTACTGATACTGAAGGGGGTCGCGTAGGAATGTGGACAATGAGGCATTAAATGGGGTGCGTGGCTCAATGGGGATGTTTGGATGATCAAAGGCCGTGAACGGAAACGGGTTCACTTCAAACCTCACCAGAAACGGGTAAGATGCAGAACCGTAAGAAAGTCGAGCAGGGACCGAGAACATTGATCCGTTTAGGAACCGATCGGGGACTACTCCGCTTAGAAGAAATGTGGCACTGAGTAAGCAGACTTTAGATGGAGTTTGATCCATTTCGGTAGTGGGAACAGACCTGTCCCAATTTAGCCAAGCCTGGTTCTGGATTTCCATGTCTACGTGAATGGACGATAGACCAGTTGCCGGATGTCCATCAATCGTCATTGTTGGGAATAAGAGATTTTCCATGTTTCTCACCACATGGTCTCGCGAAGTTGAAACCACGTCAACAATATTATTTTCCACTGTCAACACATGCGGGGTTATAATCAATAGAAAGGACCCCGAAGCGGATTGTACCGGCTCATCCCCATCAGAACGCAAGGAGCAATAAACAAGGATTTGAAGTGAATCCACAGTCCGAGGAGACTGATAATCAAAGACTTTTTCGGGGCCGCTTTTCACGGGTGCTATTCCAGAAAACGTGAGGGAGTTGTTGGAAAAGTCAAGCCAGGCAGGAAGTTCAGAGATAGTGCCATCTTCAGAGCGAATGGCCGCGCCAAATTGAACAGAAAACCCATCATCAACTGACAGGAAAGGGTGGAAGCCAATACTGAAAGACCACCCAGCAGGAATACGAACACCTGACGTGTTGGTAGATATAAACGGGAATGCGCCTTCTACAACGGCAAGCGTGTTGTTAGGATCCAGTTGTTCGGAGATTGAACGGGAGAGGTCCCCTGGGAAATCCACGGCAGCTTGATGTTGGGACGAAAATGAGAGGGACGCTAGACATAGAACGAGGACCACGACGAGCATGTTGATGTTGACCATCTTGTGCCTTGGGAGGGTTACATATAAGTTAGAGTCTTGCGAGCACGTGAAAACCCGGCGAATTTAAATAATCTCTCCATTTCCCACTCACCACTCTTTCACTTCCCCCACCGAAGGTGACTATGATCGTAACCCGCACGATTGGGCTTGGTAGGAAAGCCTTTGTGGCTCGAGGTGCCTATCTTCTGCTTGACGCACTGAGGGTGGACTGATTTCGTGGACAGCTGCATTCCGCACACCGACCCAAAGGCTCATCACTTCGTCTTAGTTCGTTCTGACATCTTCTCTCTCCATGGCTTATCCACCTCACATTCGCGACAGTCGAGCCGTTCAGGTCGAAAGTGTTTCGCCTTCCTCTCAAGCTATTCTCAATAGTCAACGTTTAAGGCGGCCATCAAGCCCTCATTTCACCATTTACCAGCCTCAATTGACGTGGCTCCTCAGCATCGTTCACCGTGTCGCTGGCGTGGGACTCAGTGTTGGTAGGTGAAATGGGCATGTCATTCCATTTCTACTAAACCCACCGTTGGTGCATGAAGGTTTATATGGTTTCCTGCTGGGATATTTGGCAGCGCCCGTTCTCGGCATTCCATTTGACTCCACTCACATCATTGAATACGTTCATGGCGTTCCAGACTGGGTAAAATACACTGGAAAAGCAATCGTAGCTTTTCCTTTCACTTTCCACTCTCTGAACGGGTTGCGCCACTTGTCCTGGGATTTGGGAGCATGTAAGTACTGAAGAAAATTGTTGTGACTGTTAGTCTGACGCTACCATGTCTCCAGTCCTTAGCGTGCGTTCTGTGTATCGCACGGGCTACACTGTGATTGCAGCATCCATTGCTTCTGGCATTGCACTCCTACTCTCATAAGTAGTAATGTTGACCCGAGCCGCCGCCTCCATACCCGGTGTTCATTACTGTACTGTGATACGAAATTATGGATTTCTGGTAGGGTTGTTTCAACGAAATAGAATACTGTAGCGTGCCTGAAAGTGGTGCCTTTTTTTAAAAACCAACCCCCGTGTGATGTCATGAACTGGTACGGCGCGAAAGTGAGCAATCAACCAACAACATGGTCTTCTCCTGTCTTCTTTGCTGAGTATTCCCTGGGATTCTTTGTTGATGTTTCAGAGCTTCTTTGTCCCTTATTAGCGTGTTGTTCGCCCAGTTATTTGTCGTGCTTGGAGCCGAGTGGCCCAGATACCTCGTCCCTCTCATAGTCCGCAGATGTATGCGGGTTGCTTGTGTCATCCGTCTGCCCTACCGTGTTTGCGCGGTATTTGTGCGGGGTATCAGCAATGGGAGTTTTAGGCTCATCATGATACCTCTTCTTGATATATTCCAGGGTCTTTTTCGCATCTGGAATGCCGCCGTGCCGTTCGGCCTGGAAGAATAGGCAATAAAGACCTGTACTACAGATCTTGGAGGTAAGGATGTCGGAATCATCATCATACCTTGATGTTGGCTTCCGACTCAGAGGCCGTAGCTTCATTCCAACCAGGTGCTGTTTCGAGGATGGAGTTGGCATGAGGGTCCTTTCGCTTAATCTCCCTCTCGATGATCTATTCATATGGGATTCGACGGCGATGCCAATGTTGTGGAAAGGTTTTCAATCACCTCTGGGTCATTGTTGTGCATGTTGCTGCACGGTTAGGTTGAGGAATGGGTCCATGGCTGTTGAGAAGTAAATCTCACCTTCCAGTGGAGTATGGGCTAAAAGCTGAGAAAGGAGGCTTTAAAAGAAGGAGAGGCGATGTAAACGGACGTAAGAATCTAGAAGGTCGCATCATGAAGTCGATCAGAGTGTTGAGGTTGTTGCTGGAACAAAGTCATGCGCCGGCCTCGAAGTTCGCAAACGCCACCAGTGACATCATAGGCAATCTGTCACTCTGGAGTTGGCCGAATTTATCGTGTCTTATTGTGTCTGCACCGGTATAGCGTTACAATATCTAAATCAAAGACACTGGGTTGATAGCGGGAACCGGCCATGACAGCCGAATAAAATTTGGCAATGCGGACAGCGTGCGACCTGTCATACAAATACAGGGGCCGGGTTACCAAGTAGCGAGGGAGAAAAGACTAGAAATTCCATAACGCCCTTGCAACACGCAGCAGAATTCGGTAACGCCCTACAACGAGATCTTCAGTTTTCCGACAAGAGGTGCGAAAAAGGGTGCGAAAAAAAAGTTTCCCACGAATTGTGAGTTCGAGTTGACCTTGCAAGGCAAGCTCGAATACCCAAAATTCAGACAAAATTGGGTAGGAAGCACGTAACGATTTCATTGGGATCAGGAGCAAGCCTACAGCTCTCCCTTGAGCTTTTGGTAGGGGTAAATAGTGGCGCAGTCAAAATGGTCGGTGTGAAGCCCTGATCACCCGTCGGCCACCCCAGTGCCAAGCAGCCATTGCAGAATCTGGGGCCAATTTCCTACTTCCCGGGCCTCACTAAAGCCGTGGTACTTCCTACCACCTGGGTTCCCAGCAGGATGGGCTGTTGGAAAAGGAGGGGTGGCGAAATAAATGATCGGGGAATCTATCTGAGGGAATATGGAGCCTGGATCCTGGCTTCCACTTCCGCGGCTCCATACCATCTTCAAACCCCTAAAACTGGCCCTTGGTTATTCGTAGACAATACGACTGAGGATGGGTTCATCGTCATTAATCCCAAAATCCCAGGGCTGATGGGTCCCTGGATGTTGCTCTCGTTTGGCTGTTGGTCTTTTTTTCGAAACGTGCTTAACACAGTCCCGGGAACTCCCTGGGACACAAGCACACTAATTGATGCGATGTGCTTCCCTTCAGGGTGTGGCTTATTATTCATAGATGACGGATGACTATATACCTGGCATCCCCGCCGTTACATAACTTGGACCTCTTTCCAGCTCACCCCCACCTGTAGCACTCATCCTCCGAAGACACAAGGAACACCAAGTCACGTACGCTCCTTGAGTCGGGCTCTAAGTGTTGCATTGCTCGTACTACCGCCCGCTCGGAGTGGGTCGACTTTATTTCCCGACCATGTTACTGAATGCAACGTTGCGTCTTGCACCATTTTTAGGAACACGCCGGATAGATGGCGACACAAGTTGAGGCCCAGGCTCACACTGAAAAGGTGGCACAATTTTCAGCACCCATGGTCAAGGTTTGTGTTTACGCGTCTACAAGTTAGCGCAATTCACGCATCGGAATGTCGTTTAGGGCGGAGCCCAAGTCGCAAAACCACCCCTTCCGGGATGGAGGATTTTCACCATCATCTTCTCTAGTACGCTTTTCATGGTCATTAATGTGCGTTCCAGTCTTCTGGCTTCTTGTTCTTCCTGAGTGCGAAGTGTCGAACTTCAGATATTCATCGGATCGGGATTTTCCTTAACGCTCCCGAGTATCAGCGAAGATCTCAATATCCCTCAAGCCTCGCTCCAGTGGGTTATATCTTCCTACACCCTCACCTCGGGGTGTTTTCTTCTTCCGTTCGGCCGCCTTGCGGATTTGCATGGTCGCCGTCGGGTATTCCTCGCTGGTGCAGCCTGGGTAGCAGTTTGGTCCGTTGGATGCGGTTTTGCAAAGAACGAAATCAGTTTGGATGTGATGAGAGCGTTCCAAGGAATGGGAATCGCAGCTGGACTCCCCGCTGGATTGGGGGTGCTCGCTCAAACATTTGAGGTCGGGAGCAGGCTAAGGACTGTGGCATTTTCCACTTTTGGCTGTGGGGCGCCACTGGGTAGCGCATTAGGTTTCACAATGGGGGGCGTCTTAACGCAGAAGACGAGGTTAATTTCTCACGTACTCGATATCTTTACATGGCAGCCACATTGACCTACAAATCGTTAGTGCGCACTGGAGATCCGCGTTCTTCTTCAGCGCAGGTCTTGCGGGGTTGACATTTGTTACTGGGTGGCTCGCCATCGATAAAGATACACATCATTTGGACCCAAGTCTTGACAGGCGTGTAGACTGGATGGGGGCGTTCCTTGTGACAAGTTCGTTGATACTCCTGACGTTTTCTCTCGGCGATGTCGAGACTGCACCTGATGGGTGGAAAACAAGCTGTAAGTCTGCCAGTTGTCTCACCGCTGTTCGAATTCATGATCCAATAGACATCATCGCGTTGCTGGTTCTCTCCATCGTCCTTCTATGTGCATTTATACTATGGGAGAAACGACTTGGCTGGCAAATATCCAGGAGGCTTTCCTCGAGCGTGACATTGACGCCAACGGAAACCTTCCTTGATAACCTGCTCACCATACCACCCATGCTCAACCTGGACTTGTTCACAAGGGCCCACGGCCGAATGGCTGCAATGCAGGCCCTGGCGTTCTTCGTATGGGCAGGGTTCAGCAGCTGGTCAGTCCATGCCTCTGTAAGCTGCCTATTGTTGGTTTATGTCTTCGCCATATTCTTGACTTCTCTGCGTAGCTCTAGTGCGTTTCACATACAATCGGGTCGACCTGATCATCTGGTTCACTATGCATTCTTTCTGTATTAGCTATCAGAACTATCTCGGTTTGTCTCCGGTGAGCTATAAGCGTGGATGCGAGCAGCACAGTCTAACCCGGGAAACGTTTTAGATACATGCAATGCTCCGAATGCTTCCTATGTCAATTACCGGGGTAATTCTCAACGGGATAGGTACACATTCGGCACTTTTTGATTTCGTCATACTGATGGTGGGTCTCTTCAGTGGCCCTCGCTGTTGCACACATTGAAGGCATAGTTCTGATTGTTACGGGATGCGTGATGGCAGGTCTTGCGCCACTCCTTTTCGCAATAATAGATCCCTTAGCGACCTATTGGGTATTTGGCTTTCCTGCTGCAATATTTGGTGTGTTCGGGGCGGATTTTATCTTCGCAAGTGGGAGCCTATTTGTGGCGAAGGTAGCCAGGCTGGATGAGCAGAGTGTTGCAGGAGGACTGTTCACTACGTTGACGCAGGTGCATGAACACTTCCAACTGAGATGGACTTGACGACACGTTCTGATACTAGATGACTGATGATATGGTGCAGGTTGGGACTTCCGTAGGACTTGCTCTCTCTTCCATAGTCCTCAATCAAATGGTAGCGAGGAACATACAATCCCTGGGTCCTCAAGAAACCTCTTCATCCAAACCATCATCCAGCACACCTAAATCTGCTCTCCTGGAAGGATACCGTGCTGTTCAGTGGCTGAACTTTTCGTTTATGATGGTTGGATTGGTACTGGCTCTTGTGTTTTTGAGACACATTGGCGTGATTGCTAGGATGGGGGAGGCCAATCTTGAAGAGGATGCTGTTGCTGAGACATTGAGCCTGGAGGATGAAAAGGTGGGAAAACAATCCTAGGAGAGTCAGTTTGGAGGGCATGCAGTTCAATCAATTGTCCGTGGTTGGGGAGTGTGTGGTAGTAGAGTAGGTATGTGCATGATTCTAGAATATGTAGAATAACTCGATGAAAAGGGAACATAATTGATCATTGGGTGATCCAGGCATGGGAGACCCCCATTGCCATCACTGTGAAGAACTAGACTTGTTATAAGAATGGAGTTTCTTGCAACCATGTTGACCGAAAGTCCACTGCAGCGGGTTATTCTTATTCATCTCCCCTTTTCTGTCTTTTACATTTCTTCCTGTTCCCCAACTCGTGCTAAGCTTTCCCCTCTTGGGGTTTTGGTGCTGGCCGAGTTATTTATTCACATTCATGAGACTACCTCCAGATCCGGCTAGCAAGACCACTGCACTATTCTCTGTCCAAGTGTCGGATGCCTGAAGGTATATGAATAATCTCCCTCTAAAGGCAGTGCTAGTACAAAGATAATCTACAGTATGGGATGGCCGGTGCAAGCAGTTTCTTGGCAACATCAAAAGAAAGGAACCCATTTTTTCAACCCAGAGCTTAACCTTCCTACCAATCAAACCGAGAAGCAGAGTCCAGCACATGCAATAGCCATTCTGATTGTTGGTCACCATCAGAACTCTCATCACTTGAACCATGTTCATCAGAGATCCTCCTTGGACCCGATAAAAGCCAAGCCAGTGCATCTGTCAATTGTATAGAAACAGCCGTCAGCACTGCATCATCGACTGAACTCCTTCCATCATCCCCTACAGCATACCCGCATGCAGTGCCTGGGAGTGCCCAGTTCGCATATGGTTTCCCATGAGATCCGCTTGTCAACCACCGAGTTTTAAAAATGGAATTATGGACTTCAATCCACAGAGCACAGCAAATGCAGCTTCGCTTGCTGACCCCGATTGGGTGCTGGACAGGAAAGCTGCGGGGTGGTGGTAAGCCAAAGTGAAGAAGAATGCGAAGTTCGGCATGAACACATGCATGCACAGTTTGTCGCCTTCGCCAGTTACTGAGAATGAAGGGAAAATCCTGGTGGAGTTTGTTCACAATATCCTCCGATAAAGCTGTGCCAAGTCCACGTGCCACGGCATCGTGAGGGCTATCGCACAGGTGGAACACCCCCTCTCCGCTACCAGTAAAAGTGTCTGTAACCCAGCGGTGACGGATCGGCAACATTTTCTTGGCTCCTTGGATGAGTTCTGATATGCCGCTGACGTATTGGCAAACCTTGCCTAAACGCCTCTCCAGTTTCTCTAGCCTCCCCTTGCGATCCATCTCCAAGGGACCACAATTGGCAATGAGGGTATTCAGGAAACGAGAGCGGCCAAGAGCATCTGCGCGGAGATAAAGTATTGCGTACTTCTGAGAGGTCTCTGCGTCTAACCCGTGTGAGGTCATGTCGGTAATCGCTTCAACGAGATCTCGCCACACCGTGGTGAACGAAGGGGCTCCATCTCCATACCTCCCAAGAAACACTCCCCCACCCCGGCCAGGAAACTCAACCCGAATGTCAGTCTTTGGTAGGTATGCCTGTAGTGCTGACGTGAAATCGCTGCGGAGCTCTCTGCCTTGGATCGAGGTGTGTAAGTTTTGAATCCGCTTATTGATATTTGCCTCGCAACGTTGGATTAGAAAGGGAAAGAGTTCCATCGCACTCACAACAGTGGGATCCCCGATGAGAGACATGAGCTCATTTGCGGCGGCTATGTCCTCGGGGGTCAGAGGCCCATTCTTTGCTAGAACGACCTCCACGTGCCCTCGCTTATCGAATGCAGCTGCGAAAACATCTCCAGGATTTCCGGTGGTCAGTGCCGCGGCGATGGCATCGAGAAAGCGAACTTCGCGATTGGTACCATATTCGCGGGTCGCTTTGTTGCTGTGAGTGCCGTAGGGCATGTGGAGGTCTGAATAGTTAAGCTCATGCAAGAGCTGCAACTGCTCAGAGAGGTTGATTTGATTGTTGTTGGCCATATGTGGACAAATAGGCAAATAAATTCGGCCAACTCCGTTACGGAGCCGAACCGAGTCACGTGCCGGTCGAATGTTTCGACATGTTTCAGAACGAAATCCTTTACAGGCTTCTCTCAGGCTCTGGTCTCTCAAGTATATCCCTATCTCGCAACATTCTACATGAGCAGTTAGTTCTCTTCGGCATTCGTATGAAGGAGGGCTTACCTATCTGCAGTGTCGTTGGACGGCCTGCAGAAGACAGTAAAGAACAGGCAGCACTGAGGCGTTCCAGGGCGGGAAAAGCTGCATTGGATGGCGTAAAGTTGCTTCAAATTGATCTGAACCCTCAATCTCAGGTTCGACCCAGTCCAACAGTGTTCATTAATAGATTTCAAAAGTTTGCATAGATCTTCGCGGAATTTTTTTTTGATGCTTCTATCAGTCCACCTCAAGTCGCTGTGTTAGAATGTAGTCCATCCGCGCCCACTTTGTCTAAGGTTCCTGGGTGTCCTATGGTCCCTGTTTCAAGGAAGCCACTAGCTAACCCCCGGGCTCCTTCAAGACCGAGGAGAATGCGGAGGCGTGCTCGTGGAAGGCTGGTTATCCCAGCGCCTCGTCCAGTCCCTTCCTTCTTTGTGCCCGACCCTTCCTGGGGAGGCAAAAGCGTAGGATATGCAATAGGACATCGTTCTTTCCGGAGTCAACGGGGCATGTATGTTCGGTCCGGGATAAAGCGTGGTGTCACGTATGTTGGTGTCCGTGCGATCAGGTCACCATCTGGTTTTGCGTAGTTATCGCATTCTCACTTTCCTTCTTGACAATCTTCGTGAGCTTTTCTTATCTCTTAAATACTTTGCCTTCCCCAGCTCCTCCCATCATGCTTGATTATCCGTGAACATTTCGTGAATAGTTGAATTCTAGTTTTTTGTGTTGTTTTTTCTGCAATCGCATCTCCTGCCAGCCCATTTTGGGCCGTGTCCACTATCCCGGTCGGAACACCCACCAGCAACTTCATCTCCCAACTTGGTCTTAAATAACCTAACTAGAGTGCAAGCGCATCATCCAGCCCTCTCATGTGCATCACCCAAGATCCTGAAGGCTCCAGGTTTCTCGAAGTCATAAGTTACAAACCCTGCTTTGCTGACCAGTTAACACCGAGCGTGAGTGCGAAGGTGAGCGAGTAGGTGCCCCCTGCAGAAGCTACTTATGGTATCAGCGGCGGGCGAGCACAATAATTGGGACTGGGCAACTCAGGTTGTGTCCGTGTACCGCTTATGTAATCAGATTCGGCCAAAACATGGCCTCGCAAATGTTCCATCGATAACTCATGAAACTGTATTCCATGTCCCAACAAAAATCTAGAGAGTGTGAATATACAATGTAAAGTATGTACTGAGCACTCGATCGGAAAAATCGATGCATTATAAAATGAGTATGTAAACAGACCAGTTATGGTACCTCAGATCGCAGATCCTGGCGACTCTGCAGATTGTGCATTATAGTGTTTTATAATATTTTGGAGTAGTGCCTTCCGGGCCCAACTCGTAGCTTATTGACTGCTGTTCGATTAGGAATAAAGGTGTCTTTAGGGGCCAGCCAACGGTGCTTGTTGATCTGTTCAATTAGCTTGTCCCCCGTCATTGCAGCAATCACTGTAGCATCCAACTGGAGTAAAGTACTCCCTAGTTTCTCCTCCTCCACTCTCTTCTTCTCATCTTGTGCCTTTTGGGCTTCATGGCTGGCAGCGGCTTTTGCTTCCTCAGCCTTGTTCAACTTTGTCCATAGTTTCCTCTCAAGATTCTGTGTGTCTCGATGCCGAGCTTCCTTCCTGAGGAATGCATGATGGGCTTCACTGAAATTTTCCCTTATGAAGCCTCAGTGTTGTTACGGCTATACATCACCAATGAATTAAATCGATGCTGGCTTAGCGATGGAAACCGCCTTGCCCAAACCCTCCATGTCCCTAGCATCCCTTCATTCACATCATTTGTTGTTGGCATGAATGCCGATGCCTTCTCTGCTGGAGTTAGAGAGGCAATGACTCCGTCACTAGAGAATTCAAAAACAAAACTTTCCCACTTCTGCGCAGCACCTCGACAGAATTCTATGAGCATTTCATGGAGAAATGGGAGTGCTCCTCTTGCCTGCTCCCGCTTGAGAGCTTCAAACACTTTTGGCTCGTGCCATGTTCCTCCTGTCAAGTGGCCCAAAGTGCCGTGCTTTTCTGTATCCAGAAGTAAGTTGGAATCTAGTGCAAGGTCCGCGATATGCTGCTTGACCTGATCATGGAATGGACCCATATCTAGCATATTTTGAGATAGAAAGTCTCCTGCTCGCATTTTCTCCAAGTAAGGTATAGAGACCGCCAGGCCAAAGAGAGCCAGGACAGCAAGCTCAGTCACCGTTGGTGTGTCCTGAAGGCCTTTATAACAATTTTCCTCCATATGAGTAAACCCCGGCTGATTCTTCCTATCATGCCAGCTTTCCAGGAACTCAAGATATTCGTCGCGGAAAACGAATAGCTCAATTGCTGCATATAGATGTGAAGCAAAGCGGGTATTACTCGTATCGCCAAAGCGACGAGTTCTCCCATGCTTCTCATGGAACCAATGATAGTGTGCGTCCTGACATCCTTTTTTATCATCTTTGTTGTTGAATAATGAGCCACAGAGCGATGTAAGCTTGACTGCTCCGGCATCTAGTGTAGGCTCATCAGGCTTTTCGGAGTTTGTCGGGCTTGACTTAGCAAGTGCAGCCTTGGCTAGACTATGGAGGGGTATTGGCCCTGGTGTCTCCACAGTTTTCAGGTGGTTCCATGCCTCAGACATAGCTTTGGCCCCGGCTTTGACGGTATTAAGGTCCTTGTGCATAGCGCATCCACACCATACAATAGTGTCAACTTGACATTTTAAGTCATGGGGAAGTTGTTGATAGATGGTTGTCAGGGCCCGGCCTCGGACTCGGAGGCTCCCTGACCTCAACCCCTATCTGGCCTGTCCTCACACTATGCGGGGCATGAGATGAGAAGAAGGGTAATATATACACTTGCCTATGCGGGGCATGAGAAGGGTAAAGGTCTCATCTCCCCGCATGGTTGCTATATAAAGGAATGGGTCACATGCCCACAACTATACAGCTCCTAGAGTTGTGTAGTGTGACCCGGAGGGAACATCCAGGTGGCAGTGCCCAGTAAGTGTGGGAACGTTCTGGGCGAGTTGCTCGCCCAGAACTGTGGCTGTGACCCGTGGGAACATTCTGGGCGAGCTGCTCGCTCAGAAAGTTCCCACGCTATCCCGTGCGCGCGTGTGTACACAACACAGAAAGGCAACAACAAGGCAACAATGAAGGAATGGAAGGAAGGGATTGGTTGGGGAGTCTGGGGCACCCTAGGGCAGGGTGCTGAACCCTGACAATGGTTTCGCCAAGCTCACAGAGTCTTTGAAGGGTACGAGTTCGAAATTGTGCTGTCTGCTCATTGTTGGTGAGATCCAACCAAGCTTCGGCACTCTCGGATTTAGCGATGAGACTTTTCATGGTGTTATGATTAAATTCCTGGCGAGCTTCATCAGACATTGTCTCACAATGCTGTACACCAAGGTGAAGCATCCATTCTTCGTGCCTCCAGTCTGATATTAGCCGAAATAGCTTCTTCTGATCTTCGGCATGATCAGAATTCATCCCAGTTAGTTTCCGAATTGCATTCCCAATGCCTAAACCCGGGTTGAAGTCGGTAAGCTCTGGACTTTTGTATGCAGTTTCGAAGAACTCGCTCATCGACCCTTTAATGTTCTGCAACTGATCAACACTGGAATGCGATGGCATAGCACGGACACCCCATGTCCGGACCTGCATCGCTTTCTTGGGTCCATTGTCTGAGTATGTAGGAAACAGCGCAAGACTATGGACTGCCTCATAGGTGATATGGTGATGTGTTGTTCCATCGCAGCTCACTGTGTGTGCTGAAGTTTTGATTAGTGTGAAGTTATTTAGGAGTAAGGCATCATAGACTTACTATCTATGTTCTGAAGCTCGGTTGCCATCTGGATCTCGGCTGCTATTCCTGCCTCGGTGACGGCATGCGATACCATCCTGCGACTTGGCCCCTTGCCAATGTCCACCTTAAATGCTTGTGCACAGGCAGAAAGAACATCCGCCACCTTTGATGCCGGTATACCACTTGAAACAAGCTTGCGGCTTAGTTCACGGATGGTGTTCGAAAAAACTCCCTTAGTTTTCAAAGAAAACTTCCGAGCCGCTTTTAAAGCAGCCTCATAGCGCATTTTGGATGCTCTAGTGCTCAATTCCAGTCGTCGTCGAAGTCTAGTGCACCTTGGACAACCACTATGTGGGCCTTTATAGGGGGGACCTCAGGACGTTTGCATGGGGCCTAAAAGGCCTTTTTCACTATAAACATCCTAGGACATCCTGGCCATTCAGTTTCATTCATTTGTTGCAAACGTCCTCAGATGTCCTAATTCAGTTTGATGCAAATTGTCCCGGAATGCCATACTCGTCCATCCCATGGTCTGTGCGCATGCTGACCACTGTCTAGAGGGATGTCCACACTGTTTCCCACGGTCTGAACACACTTTACATAGTTGAATAGCCCCTTTGAATAGCTTCCAGAATATATATTTTGAGACTGAATTGACCAATAAATTATTGAGAAAAACGCAAAATACTTTTTTGGACACGAGTCTTTTGATGGTGGCTGTCCAACTTATTTAATGTCTGTGCACAGTACTGGTCACTGTCTGAAGGAGTGTCAGCACTGTTTCCCACGGCCCCAACACACTTTACACAGATAGATAGCCCCTTTGAATAGCTTCCAGAATATATATTTTGAGACTGAATTGACCAATAAATTATCGAGAAAAACACAAAATACTTTTTTGGACGCGAGTCTTTGGGTTAGTGTGGCTGTCCAACTCAATGTCTGTGCACAATGCTGGCCACTGTCTGAAGGGGTGTCAACACTGTTTCCCACGTCCCCAACACACTTTACGCAGATGGATAGCCCCTTTGAACAGCTTCCAGAATATATATTTTGAGACTGAATTGACCAATAAATCATCGAGAAAAACGCAAAATACTTTTTTGGACACGAGTTCTTTTGGGTTAGTGTGGCTGTCCACCTCATGTCTGTGCACAGTGCTGGTCATTGTCCGGAGGGGTGTCCAGACTGTTTCCCACGGTGTCAACACACTTTGCGTAGTTGGATAGCCCCTTCAAATAGCTTCCAGAATATATAATTTGAGACTAAATTGACAAGCAAGTTATTGAGAAAAATGCAAAATACTTTTTTGGATGCGAGTCTTTGGGATAGTGCTTGGGCCACTAAATTTCACTGACAGTCATCGAAGTCATCGAAATTCCCGGGTCACTGATATCCCAAAGACTCGTGTCCAAAAAAGTATTTTGCATTTTTCTCAATAACTTGCTTGTCAATTTAGTCTCAAATTATGTATTCTGGAAGCTATTTGAAGGGGCTATCCAACTACGCAAAGTGTGTTGACACCGTGGGAAACAGTCTGGACACCCCTCCGGACAATGACCAGCACTGTGCACAGACATGAGGTGGACAGCCACACTAACCCAAAAGAACTCGTGTCCAAAAAAGTATTTTGCGTTTTTCTCGATGATTTATTGGTCAATTCAGTCTCAAAATATATATTCTGGAAGCTGTTCAAAGGGGCTATCCATCTGCGTAAAGTGTGTTGGGGACGTGGGAAACAGTGTTGACACCCCTTCAGACAGTGGCCAGCATTGTGCACAGACAGTTGAGCAGCCTGAGGATTGTCATGGGAAATCAGATTCAATTGCGGCATTATGTTTTGAATGTCTACCCTGAATAATACAAATTTGATTGAATCACAGAAGCATTTGATTGAATTTGATTGAATTATAGAATCATCCCAGGACATCCTAGGACATCCTAGGACGTCCTGGGGACGTCCTGGTGAATGGATCAGTCTTCACCAGGATGTCCAGGACATCCACTAGTAAATACCCCCTTTTAGGCCCATTTGAAGGCCAAACGGCCCCCCCTCTATATAGGCCGTCATTAGGTGGCTGACTAGGCTGGTCTAGTGACATTGGCACTTGCTTTTCTCCATCCAGTTTGAAATCTGGCGAGTCTTTTCTCCAGCGCGATGTTCCGAGCTTCTGGTAACTTCATAGTGGCATTTGCTTCTTTCAGCTGATTAGACCTTTCAAGAAGTAGATCTGTGGACTCTTTGAGCTTTTCAGCTGTCTTAGCTTTCGCATTTTCGGATCGAGTACAACGGCGCTTTAGATTTTGCATGGATTGTGCTTGTCTGGCAACTTGGGCCTTAGTTCGGCTGGCTCTTGTTTCTAGTTCAATGACTTTTCGCTTCAGTGCTCCGATCTTTCTGTTTGGATTGGCTGGGGTCTCTGGTATCTCGGACACGTTGGATAGAACAGAATAGGAAGGTTGAGGGGCAGATGTAGATTGTGGGGAAATTTGATATAAGGCACCATCCCTGCTGGTCTGAGATTGCTCCGGAAGCATGGTTCCATAACCACGGATCCAGCGCATAGTACGGGCATGGTCAAATGCATTTTTTTGGGCAGTTGATTTTGATTGTTTTGTATGCATCGAATTTTCCGTAATATTGATCGCTGATGATGTAAAATGGTATAAGGAGTATGCTAGGAAGTCGTCTCAGTTGTTCCAAAGTCAGGAGAGCATTAGTTGAGCTGAGTGTGCCCCAGGCATCTCCAGAATGCGCTATTGAGTGCGACGATGTACACACAAATAAACAAATGATCACCCAACAACTTCAGGCTCATCACACAGCAGCTAAGCGCGTAGAAATTCTCCTGGACGTGTAGAGTAGCTATTTCTATAATTCGGACTGTTGGATTTTCGTAAAACGCGCCGGTTGTCGAGAACGGTTGTAGAGCCATGAGAACTCAATTTTTTTACAATTCCTCAGTCCAATTATCAGCCTTTACAATTCCAAGCAACTTTCAATTGAACTTTTTGTTGTATGAGACGTTTGTGATGAGTTATAAAACTATACTTCCACAGGCTGCTCTGCGGCCAGTCTAGCTTACATAAGCAGTCCCGTGGGCAAGCTTCGCTTGCCCACCCCCACAATAATAGTGGGCCGAGCCGAGTCACGTGGACTGACAGTAATATGGAAAACGGTGCAAATGCTTGTTTTGAGTTGTTTGTTCCCAGATTTTGGCCTGCCGACACTTTTTTTATCTTTGGAACAACTCTTGCAGGCTCTGCCAAGTTAGACATGCCGAAGGCACCCACTACGAAGATTTTCAAATCGTTTTCACGCAGACGAGCTGTGTTGTCCCAAGCCACAGGCAAAAATCCTTCGCCAGACAATGAAGAAACATACATCCGTGGTTTCTCTTCTGACTCGGACTCCGATAGTGATGAGGAGATAGCTTCTAATGGTGAAATGAACGCTGAAAGGCTTCCCACGGTGTCCAAGGACGATCAGGTGGTCAGAAGAAAACTCGAACGGGCCAAAAAGCAAGCGGTAAGCCAGATTCATGACTTGTGCGACTCATTGACCTGTCTCACCTCAATTGAAGACGCCGGAATGCGGTGTGATTTTTCTTGGGCGAATACCTCATGGCTTTTATGAGGAGCAGTTAAGAGGCCACTTTTCACAGTATGGCAAGGTCACACGAATCCGCTTGTCTCGTAACAAAAAGGTTACTGCTTAAACGCCCCCATCAGGGCCTCCGCTGAAATCTGGCTATTATCGTAGACCGGCAGATCCAAGCATTTTGCATTCATCGAGTTTTCGTCATCGCCTGTCGCAAAGATCGTGGCCGAAACGATGGACAACTACTTGTTGATGGGTCACATCCTTGTTTGTAAATTCGTTCCTCCGGATAAGATTCATCCAAATTTATGGATCGGTGCGAATATGAAGAATCCGGTGATGCCACTTCGCCGTCGTACTACCTTCGGGGTGCAAAACCGGGTAGGCATGAACCTTTGGTTCTCAATACCATTATGCTAACGTATAACGGTTACAGGAACGGACGAAAAAGGAGAAGGAACGGATGCTAGCCCGCTCTCGATCGAGGAAGAATCGAAAACAACGGAAGTTGAATGAAGCAGGCATCGAGTATGACATCCAGACGTAGGTTGTTAGCCCAGTGTTTGGTTTGATTCCTTATGGTCTCGTGGATTGGTCACACATTTGTATGGCAGTCAGGACCCCAGTTCTTGAACGGTGAGGGATGCAATGTTGCCCAGCTTGCCAGGTCACTAGCATCGGTGGTCCCAACTCTTTATATTGAACTCGTGCAAGCATTGAAGGCATGGTTACGGAGTAACTTTTCTACATTAGTTGTACGATCAATGGTATATATCGCTTTTGGACATATCATATAGTGAACGCGTTCACGGTTCCAGAATATATGCAAGTCACAGGTGCAGAAATGGTCAACTGAACAACCGGGCGACTGTTCCCAAACCAGGCAACCCCCGCTTCCCACCTCGGGCCCGTGCCATTACTTGTTATCGCGCCTCGCAGCGTTGTCGGTCTTCAGGAATTAATCAATCAGGTTCTTCGTCTGCTGCTTCTGCAGTGTTTCTTCGGTCCAACAATGACAACCGAGACTCACGCCACCCCAACCAACGTCGATGCATGTCATGAGGCCAACAATCAAACCCTCGAACCTTTCCAAACACAGGATTCGTTGCAGGAAGGTGCGGCAAATGACTTTGAAAGTACCCCTAGCGTGCCCAACAGGAAACCTTCTTGTGGATCTGCGAAACCTCGCGCGGCATCGGCTCACCCAGCGTCAACCGTATGTTGCGTCTTCATCGGGCGCGGACAATAGTTGTATTAACGGTCAACATAGGAAGATGTCGAAAACCTTTGCGAATATTTTCTGCCAGCACCCAACTCTTCAACCACACAGGTTCAATCCAGTGATGCCACTCACGCTGAGGATAAGGGGGATGGCACTGCTCTCAACACTGCACCAAGCATCAGTCTCATTCCCCCGGACCCTTCATCTGCGGATGGGGCGCTCCAAAGCACATCCCAGTTAGCACCTCAAGGCGACACTCACGTCCCTGACACCCCTTTTCACCAAGACCCGGAAGTTGAATCTGTCGCTGACACTGAAGCTGAAAGGAGCATTCACATGCAGCCACCTCAACTCTCTTCTGCCCAGTCCCAGACCACTTCGGGAGGCTTTGGTCCGACTGAGAAGGTAAATTTCCGTCCGCGTCATCTCCCCAGACTCACCAGGCGTCCAGAAGCCCACGGAAAACAGTGCGGCGGTCCCTGGGCCAATTGTTTCTGGGACTGGGATTGTCACACCCTCCGAACCTAGGGCCATCCCGGTTGAATCCAGTTCTGCAGTCCCCGTTTCGCTGCAGCTGTCATCATCCGGAGTTGAAATCCCTCCCGAAACAGCTGTTGCAACAGAGATCTCTTACCCCGCTCCAGTCTCTACAGATAGTACTCAACAAGAGGGGAGGACGGTGCGATTCGCAACCGGAAGTGCAGATCTCAGGAAAGACAAGCAAGATGTAAATGTAACTGGTGAAATAACATATAGCCCTGTTCCCAGATCTTTCCCTGAGAGTGGTGTCGCTAAAGACACTCCCTCTAATCAGCCGACCTCAGCCTCGTCCACTATCGAGCGCGGTGATACAGAGCGGAATGCCGCCACGGATGTGACTGAGGACGGAACAAACTTTTCGCCATCAATCATCCCTGGAAATTCAGCTCCAAGTGCTCTTCCAGAAAGCACGGTTGCGGATCAGGGGGACAATCAGGGCGTCTCGACCAGTTCTTCTCACGATGATGACTCGCCCACTGAAGGCCAGGCTCAACCGAAGCCTGTACCTTTGCCTAGGCGATCCGAGCACAAGGGTGCCGATCCCGACCCCCAAATGATCCCTCTCCTGGAGCCATCTCGAGTAGCATCAAATGTCTCAGGCTTGTTTGACGATAGCAATGATTTTCTGAGGGCACCCAATAGCACCCTCCCAGAAATGACCTCAGGACAATGCAATCTCGACATTGGCAACTCGATCCATGGACAGAATACTGAGTCGTCAGGACCAATCAGCGACGAACCACCCGCCCCCCGCGAACAAGGAGTCCCCAACGGACAGATACAATCGAGTCCATCCAACATTGCAACCCAGGTCACACAAGAAGGACCGGCTGCATCGGCTGTCAATACTCCCAAGTTTTCAGCTCCTGACAACACTATCGAGTCCGACTTCGAGAGCGTAACGGAGACAGGTCGGCAGCGCGCGGGGAGCATAGTCAGCGAAACAATTGCTGATACCGTACTACCGACGCCCGTGGATCAGAAAGCCGATGCAGATGCAGCAACAGATGCGAGAATTATGAGCAGTCATGACATCGCTGCTACCGTCCCGGTTTCTTCAGGCTTCCCCACCCCACTCCCCAGCGATCCGCCTTTCGAAGCTGTGCCAAGGGTGCCCAGCGAGGAGGCGAAAGTGGTGGCAGCACCTACCACCGCGGAACCGGCTGTTGGAACATTAAATGGGCGCCTGGATCAAGTGGTTGCCGTCGTAATTGGTGATAATGCAAATGTGCGCCGCAGTGGTCATGATGTGTTAGATGTACCGGCCTCTCCAATATTCAAAGATGATGGCCTAGGTCACGACCCGTTGTCAGGAACAAGCAGCGAGTATATTGATAGCATGCCACAGACCTCGGAAGGTGGTTCTCCGAGGGCGCAGGTCACACCAGTAGAAGCCTCCCAGGACTCTTTCAGGCACAGTCTCCGGGACAATGGGGCCCTGCAAGTTCCTCCGATATCTATTGCTCCACCAAAGTTGCCTATGCCGTTGCGAAAAACGGAGGTGCGTGTCTTATATTTGTATGCCTGAATGATCTTATCTTCGATGGCCCGGTTCTCAGGAGGATCTCACACAACTGTCGCACATCATTTCTGTGGCATCAGTGGACAGTACCCCATCACTAAACCCAAGAGTCCCTACCGCTGGCCAAGGATCCCCATCCCCTGCGACACACGCACAACTTCAACAAACCAACGTTGACGGCGGCGAGCTTGATGGACCTCGTCATCCCTTAGTTGAGGGCGTGAAGGACGCGATTGCTCCGCAACATGGCGCGCACGGCGATGTCCCTCCTCGGTCTGATGCGACGGTGTGCGGCGAGGAGGCCATTCTCTCGCCAAAGGATTCGTCTGAGTTCGGCTTAGATGCCGGAGTCGGAAACTTAGGTAGGTTAGACGAGTCTAGGTTATTTGCCATATGCTCACATGGTTTTATTGTGGATGATATCATAACCCAGTGAAACATGAGCCCGTTGACGTAGAATTCGGCAGCAATGACACACCCGGCCAAAAGGTTGATCAGGTAAGGATCTCTCTGCGAGTTCACTGCGTATGACATTGTGCTCAAGTCACTCCCTTTCCGAATGTCAATCCAGCCGACTCCTGTTGAGGCAGAACTAGATAAACATATTGACGAATTCCACGCTATCCATGCAATCCATGCAATACCCGAAGTAACTGGGGTGCCTAGCAACGTTGCAAGCGCTGAACACAAAGGAGTGGTTGTGGACCATCGATACACCTGCTCTCAACTTGCTGGCGTCGATCCGATTTCACCTGAGAATCCCGAGCAGACTGATGACGCCGTTGGTGAAGCTCATCCTGATGCAGTTCGGACACTTGCCAGCGTAGAGAGCGGAGAAACAGCTGATGGGGGCAAGCCTGCCATGACCACGGCCTCTCGTGAGGAGCCAGAGAAAGCCTGGCTGGACGGAGGGAGGTGCGACAACGGACCATCGCGAACCTCGGGCGTTGAGCAATGTGGTGTAATGGACTCTCCTTTAAATAGGAGTGCTCAGAGAGGATCAGCCGTTTTCCCAGATGAGACTACAATAAGGCCTAATATCATCGATGTTGTCGATTTGGCAACGCTTGACGACCATCCAATACCAAGATCTGCAGTGCCTCTTGAACTCACGCTGGCCAAGTTCGTTCCCAAGGTCTCGGAGACAGAGAATGATGGGATATCTAATGGTCCTGTCATTCCCTCAACGACTGATCTCGCTCCGGTTGACACTGCAGCCGATAGACAGCGCTCCACGAGTTCTTTCCACCTTCCGCGGGACTCCGGTGGGGTGACGGATCATGAACCCGACAGAGAAGCGGTGCATCAGCCCGACACAATCTTACAAATCCCTCATTTACCACCTTCTCCTGCCTCCATCACTTATGCGCCATCACTTATGAGTCCACCTCGAATTCAGCATGCCACTCTATCGAAGGAGCCACCTCTCCAGTCGCAATCCAATAATACTAACGAGGATCTGCGACAACAAAACAGCCATTATCTTAATTCCCACGATGAGAACAAAACGGCTGAGCCTCAGGCAGAAGATGCAAATACAAATTCATCCATTGCACCCTCGACGCCCCGCTCTGATCTTGGGATCACAGCCACTTTGTCGGACATCGGAGACGATACTCGTTCTGAAATCTCCAATGCTAGTAAAGATGTTGCTCCTCCGGCTTCACCTCGCGATATTTCAAGTGAATATTTCAGCTTAAGCAGTTCGCGCGAGATCTGGAAGGCGGAGAAGCCCGTGGCCCCTCTGGCTACTGGCTTATTACTCACTGTCACCTCAGGGAAAGCTATGGTCAGAGTAAGATTTCGGAAACCTTGGGATATGCGCTAATTACATTCGTTCAGGATCTCGGGGCCCAGGCATCAATGAACCAGTCAGATGTGTGGGCAGCGAGTGCAGCTCCCATGACGCCAACCACAAAACATGTCGAGTCACAAGAGAGTGATTATGGGGTTCCAGCTCCCGAGGTCACTTCAAAGGACGAGCTGGAAGAATCCGCGCCTCACCTCACCGGTGCTCAGCCCGATTCTGCCATTTCACAGGCTACACCCCTACTGGGCGGAGATACTAGAAATATTGCCTCGCCAACGAATTTGCCAATTTTCGATCGGGTACGTTTAGTGCTGCTCATCTGGTATCCACTCAGCGTTGCGCTTTTAGACCCTGGAACCTACTAAAGGGGAAGAAGAAATAGCAAAACTCAATGCAACAGACGTGGATCAGCTCTCGAAGGACACTGTGTCCGATGATAATGACACTACCCCAAGGCCAACTTCCACATCTCTTTTCGAAGGGCCGCAAGGGGAGGATAGTATAGGGCTGGATGACACGGATGACAGCACCTCAGCACTTTCCTCAGAGACGTCATCTGCCTATGCTACTGCTACTCCTCGCCACGAAGACGATGATCTACAGCATTCGCAAACGCTGGATCCTGACGTGCCATTCAAACTAATTGATCCTCCAGACTCAGATATCCCTCAATCTGAGTCAAGCCGAGCACACACTACGACGTGAGTCTCATTGCCATCGGTGAACCCCTCGTGATAATATAACGTGCATCCGCAGAGAATCGGTTCCATTCCCAGGCACTTCGTCTTCTGAACACCCACCAACGAGAGTTCGTTTTGAATCAACGGCCAGCCGTTTCCCTCTGCTTCCCGGTGGCTGGAAGGAAAATCGACAGGATGCAGGACTAACTTTTGAGATTGTTGAAGGAGAGATCTCTAGCCCAGCTTCAGAGAAATCGGGCAGCCGAGGGCGCTGCATCATCATGTGAATGTTGAACCGCCGCTGATTATTTGGTATTTCTGCACAACCATTTACGACCTTACCACCAGGGGTTATTTCTTGCCATGTACTCACAAAGATTGGCATAATTTGTATGATGGAATCTAACAGATTGTTATGCACACAGAGTCAGGACCGTGAGAATCTTAAAGCTGGCCTAAAGCACAACCCCTATTGCTATTGTCAGCTTAAATCTTCTATTCTCACCCCTCATGAGCGCGAATGCGGTTCAAGAGTCACTAGATTCCGTATGGAGACTCAAAGGAATAAAATATCCTCCCAAGTCCAAGAACTTGTTCAAAATTGTGACCCAGAACCGGAATGGGCCATGCTCACTCATCGCGCTTGTAAACATTCTGATATTGAGGCGATCGATCACAATTCTTCCTGCTGAAAGGACATACGTCTCGTATGAGTATCTTGCATCACTGGTTGCCGATTATTTGGTGAATTCGCACCACTCTTTATCCGAAGTTGATTTGAATGCTGCACTTGCGGTTCTCCCCTTAATGTGAGTCGATTGCAGATCTCAGTGCCTCTGTATTGACACTAGACAGACAAGAGGGAATGGATCTGAATCCTCGGTTCACCGGCATATCGTCCTTTAGCGACTCGTCCGGCAAAGGGGAATTGAAACTCTTTCAGCTCTGCGGAGTGACCTTGGTCCATGGGTGGCTCGCAGATCCATTTTCTTCCGAATACTCCGTCATTTCAAAGGCCGGAGATTATGATACGTGCGTCTTACCGCCTGTCTGAAGCTAAAAAGCCCCTGTCATGACAGACCGGTAGCGCTCTTAATCTAATCGTAGCGGGTGAAGAAAGTCCGCAGAATACCGACCATAATACCGACAACGATACACATTATCGTGATGGTAAGATTCCGCTCGGTGAATCTGTTGATGTCTATGACTTACAAGCGCTATGCAGCGGTAGTGATCCGGCAATTCCTGGAGTCAAACAGCACACAATTGACGTATTATGGCCTATTCAGCCTACTCGATATTGACTCCGGATTATACGCCTTCATCCGAAATTCCCATCTTTCCGTTTTGCTGAGGTACACTGGGCCTGACTCAGAGTCGTCACTCTGGACACTGGTTACCGACAGCAATTTCTCGCGAGAACCTGAGGTTGTTTGGGAAAGTCTCGGTGATGTTGACGGCTCAAGTTCTCGCTTTGTCAACGGCGATTTGATTCTGTCCAGTACTGCAGGTGGTGATTTTGCCGGAACGACTACCGAAAAGGTCCTACAAGGAACTGAAGCCGTCGGAAATGCGAATTACGATATAGAGTGGGTTTGGTCCATTTTAAATTATCCATGCATGGTCATCGTTCATTCACTAATGATCCTGCAGCCTGGCGCTGGCCATTCAACTCCAAGCAGAAGAAAACGAGCTTATTCCTGACAGTGGGCGTCTGAATCCGGAAAGCGGCCCCTCGTCAACAGGCTCCGCGACACCTGTCCCAGTCCACAATATTCAGTCTAACACGCCTAGAGCGCTGGTCACACCCAACCCTGGCCCTATGGCCCATGGACACCAACCAGCGCGGCAACAGATACCGCGCAACAATACACTCCGGCCCGCCCCCCCATCTTTGGGAGCAGTGCCACGAAGAAAAGATGGGCCACGAGTAAGGGACAGTGGTTGCATAATCATGTAATTGATTTCAAGTGCCAACCCCGCACAAGGAGTACACATCAACTAGGATTCGACGTGTAATTTGGAGAGACCACCAAGCTCGTGCACTAAATCTCTATACTTCTCCCACCATGAATGCTTAGCACGCCTGTCTTTCATGTCGGCATGCTCTACGACACGGGTCACGGGTGCAAAGCGAACTGAGCTACCTTCAATGGTGATCATAGCCGCTGCATTCGGAGGTGCTCGTCTAGTTGCTGATTGTGCCCTCAACATGTGTGCCTGTGTTTCGAGAAAGGTCATGCATTTTGATGCGAGACGCGCTGCACGTGCTCGGTCGAGTGGTGAAGGGATGCCCCCTGCAATGTATGACCCAGAGAAGCCGAACGAGAATCAAACAGTGAAGTGCCTTCCTCCCGGAACATTTTCGTAATAACTTCGGTAGTGTATACTTCTGATGCCTTTTCGTTCCTGTAACTACTGAGATACCAGGAAAGTCCAAATAAACGTGCCCTCACTTACCGAAGAACTAGCCTGCCCTCGCTTTTCCCCTTGATGTCCAAGCGATAGCGATTCTTAAGATGTTTGACATCAAATGTCAGCATGCCGAGATTTATCCCAACTTCCGGAGTGTAGACAAGCACAGCACCAGCCTGAGAAATAAGAGATAAGAGGTCTGAAATAATCTTGGCAACATGCATCTTCACCGCCAAGCCACCCATCGTGGCAATGTAGCCACATTTGCCTCCCTGTGTCTCAACAACGAAAACGCGATTACGACTTGCTGATGCACTCTGTTTAATCGCATCACATGCGTCCACAAGTGCGTTCAAACTTGTATCGCTTCCAATACTGAACTCGGTGAGAGGAACGTTATTCGAAATGGTGGCTGGTAAGTGTACCATGGGAATGTTGAATGACGGATAGTGTTGACGGGCCCTCTCCAGCATGAGGAGAGAATTAAACGCTTCAAAACCACCGATGAGAAAAAGAGCATCGAATTGATGCTTTTGGAATTGAGAGGCCACTTGTCCGAGATTGATATCAGGGAGAGAACGGTTGGTCCCTAACTCTGAACCCCCTCTCGTCATCCAGTTGTCTACGCGCAACCACGAGAGCTCATTGATGTTATCGTTGAGGAGCCCGATAAAGCCGTTGTGAATTGCAAGTGGTAGGTGTCCACGGCTGAGACAGAAGCGTACGGCGGTTCGCGTTGCTGCATTCATTCCGCCAGCTGGAGCACCGACGCTAGAGCAAATGACTTCAACACTAGACGGCATATACTAGTTGAGGCCTAACACATACTGAATAATCGCGATTCGAAGTCTCTACGGAATCCATTAATATTTCCTTGAACGAGAGTAGACACTTCAAATCGCACCTGTTCGTTCGGTAGCAAATTCTCATCGCTAATGCTTGAGGTTGTGAGGAAATTTTGATAAGTTTCGGCGAATTCTGGGTCGCGCAAAGACATCGCTTTCTCAAAATCTTTTGCTTCAATAGCCTTAGCAACGGCTTGAGTCTAGCTCCCATAATCAGTTCAGTTCTTATTCGCGGATGGGGTGCACACTTGCAGTTTTCACGGCCTCCATCAGAGGAACCCGCGTAATCTTGTTTTCCGAGATACCTATCATGTATGATGGAGTGTCCGGAGTAGCCGAGAGGAGCGCATCGACTGCTTCAAAGCCTTGCAGTGTAGGCTAACATATGGATCAATTAGCGACGCTCCAATTTTGGACTTCGAGACTGGAGCACCAAAATCCTATCCATGGCACATGGTTTCCCCCCTCGTTGAGTGTGGCCAAGTGTCGTGACACGTGTATCTAGACCCAAGCGGTTTTGGAGCACATCCTTGACGTGATCAGGCTTGATGGGGTTGAGTTGAGTATCTAACGCGCCCTCGGCAATGATGACAATAGTCTTCCGTTTGCCGATTTTTCGATGCTGATTGAATGAACACAGCCATCATTATTGGCATGAGGCCCCCGCCTTGTTGGCACTCACGCGGGTTATAATTTCATACATCTCATTCTCCCATTCCCCCACCTTTGCAGGCTTCTCGGGAATGAAAATGAAATCAGCTCCAGCACTGGATGAAAGGCCGCGTCAGCCCCAATTGACCTAATTACTTGGACTTATAGCTCATACCTCATACCAGCAACGAGAGCGAGCCATCCGCAGTGCCGACCCATGACCTCGACCACAAAAGCACGGGAATGAGAACTAGCTGTGGTGCTTATGTTATCGATCGACTCGCATATGCGATGTAAAGCAGTGAAGGCTCCAATAGTTATATCAGTCAGTGCCATGTCATTATCAATTGAACCAACAAGGCCCGCAACTCGAAGATGCCCATATTTCGATGCCTGTTCTTGCGTTATCCTTCCTGTCAGGAAGATTGGGGTTGAATGCACGCTCAGGATTCTGCATTGTCCGCCGTATACCTTGCTCTGCTAAGACCTTCACAAGAGATGGCCACTCCGCACGAAGTTTGTCGGCACCCGTAAGGCTACCATCGCCACCGCAAACGACAAGAGCATCAATCCCTTCCTTAATCAAATTATGTGCAGCAGCAGATCGGCCTTCCGGCGTACGAAACGCCTTCGATCTGGCTGTGCCTATCAATGTGCCGCCCTGAACAAGACTTACTTGTCAGATCGTCGGCCAGAAAAGCGCTCACACACCTCGCCAAGCCAACCCCGGACGTCGTCCCACCCAACCCGGATAATGTGCCGTCCCTTGAGACTTCTTCTACCAGTGCTATCGTCAGCAGACGCGTCGGCGTCTCCTTCTCGCAAGAGCTCTCCATCGCCAAATCGTAAATTCTGGAGAATTGAATAATGATCGGGGTGATCTGGGACGTTTGGTTCAACATGATCTTGCAACGAGACTGATGTACCCTTCATTTCAACATTTCCCAAGACGAGACCCTCATAACCTTCCCGCACAACCCACGTTTCACAGCCCCTGTTTTGGTCGTTAAAATTAGTGGGCCAATCCGGGAAAAGATACAATCACTGAAGGATGCCAGCTCTGCATACTGCACGAACGGCGGCATTCATTCCTGCACTGTCACCACCCGAGGTTAGAACCGCAATTTTCATCTCAAGAAGACCTGTCGGTTTGCAGGGAGAATCGTGGATGTGTCTGAGCTTTGGGTAGTGCACTCGCTTCGCTTCGCACCGCTTGTACCGTGAGACCGTGGGGAATTATACATTTGCGCAGCCGATCGTATGGTTCACCTCATGCAAGATAATATGATTTACATGAAACCAGCGCCCGACCCATTTTTTTCAGCGCATTGGTTGACTGGAATTCACCCATCGATTCAAAGGACAAAGACAATATGAGAAGATAAGACGGACAACTCCGCTGTATAGGAGAGAAACGTGATGAATGTAATACAAAAGAGGTTAAAATGAATTCGGCCAACTCCGCTATAAGTGTGTAATATGCACAGCTAAGTAAGGCATGGTCCATTTAAAAAAAAATTAATGTTCAGGAACAAGTGAATGAATTCGGCCAACTCCGCTACAGTGCAGCTGACTCAGCTCAACCTCGTTGGTCCGTAGTCATCCTTTCGTCACTCTCTAGAGGTTGAAACAAAGCGCCACGTGGAAAGACAAACACTGCGGTTTGGGTACGTCGAGTGACTCTGGTAATCGGTCGTGGATGAGGACGTTCCCTAGGCAGGTGACCAACCTCTCTTTAGCGGGAAGTGAGACTTTGTTCTTCGATATGATGAATAGGTTCGTGGGAGTCTTGTGTTCAAGAGGTACGGGATTTGGGTCCAAAAAGGAGAATTGATTCTGGCTGCAGTTCCTTCCCAGAGAGTTGCACGGGGTTCCTCTGTGAGCTGGTAATCCAGGTGTGGCCGAAGGGACCGGAAATGTATCAAAATCTACCCACGGGTAGAACTTGAGAGCCGATTAGACGCCTTAACTTATGTACATGGATCTATCGTCACCATTCCCACCAAATGATAATCATGCATGACAATCATTCGTAGGGCCAGCGCCATGCTCGTCGCGCGCCAATCCGTGTCCAGCGACAAAGGACAGGCGCTTGTTTGAACAACATTCAGGGTCCTAAATATTCGTAATATCGTAAGTTTTCTTTTCCTTGAACTTCGACGTCCCTCAAGCAGAATGGTTGAGACGTCTGTACCTATCGAAACTCAATTCAAGCTCGAATCAAACCCTGTAGCATTTTTGCCAGAAGCGCACCAAGCAACATATGATGCGGTTGAAGCGCACTTCAAGACACCGGAATTCTGCGTAACATCTGCTGAGACTCCTTCCGCGCTAACTGAAGAGGAGAAATTCTGGCTGGTGCATCATCTCGTCTCCAGTTACAGGCTCTGGCGCGCTCACCATTTCGGGGGATTTTGCAGACTAAAGAATGCTTGCTAAGGTACCTCCGTGCCTCGAAATGGAACCAAGCAACGGCTATCAAGCGGCTCGAAAGTAGTCTCTCATGGAGAAGAGACTATGGCTTATATTCATTCCTTAATGCTGAACTGGTTGAACCAGAGGTGCGTCGATCCTGGTATCCTTGCTGCTATCCAGCTAGGTTAAACACGATATTGTAGGCTGTGACGGGCAAGATGATCACTTTCGGTTTTGACAACGATGGAAGACCCGCTGTCTATATGCTTCCTAGTCGACAGAATACGACGGAGAGCGAAAGACAGCTCCAATTCTGCTTCTGGCTTATGGAACGCTGTATTGATATCATGCCCCCCGGCGTCGAGACGTATGTCGCTCATACTTTTGGGCTCTCCGAATGTTATCCTCAGTTCATCAAAGTTTTACTTATCTCATAGATTTCTCTGATAAGGGGACGAATCCAAGCTTGGGTACTGCACGCAAGGTGGGCAGCTCCCTGGTTAATACCCCAGCTTACATTCCTCACTCCTCTTGAATAGATGTTGGATATCCTTCGCAAGTTACATGATATTTCCACATTCATTGATCCCTAATTGTTTCTCTTGATCTAGAGAACCATTACCCTGAGCGCTTGGGCCGTGCGCTGATCATCAATGTCCCTTTCCTAATCAATGCCTTCTTCAAACTCATAATGCCTTTCGTGGACTCGAACACCAGGGTAAAGATTAAGTTTAACCCCGAAGTCATCGAAGAAAATATTTTCTCAAAGGAAATGGTCACCCACGTAAGTGATGTCCGGTCCTAATGCCGAGTTCATAAATTTCACACTCTCGAAGGCATGGGGTGGAGAAGTCAATTTCGTTTGGGATCATTCAAAGTACTGGCCGAATTTAATCCTAATGGCAGAAGCTCACCGGAACGCCAACATGGAGCGATGGCGCACCCTGGGGGCCTGCGTCGGTGTTAGTGAATGGGAAATCAAGGGTGGAGATGAGACTTTGACGACCAAAGATGATCAACCATCTGCATAGGCAGTTTGCACTAGCATCGCGATACTTTTCAACATTCCATGGCAGAGGATAAATAAAATAGAGTTAGCCATGATGCAATGAGCGAATTCTACAGGATTCCCGGAGAGGCTTCGCAATTGAAGGAGTGTACAAAGATCCTACATGGTGCTGGAAAGGTCATCTTCCGCCGATCAGCCCAACAAACGGAGCAACGAATGTAGTCACAGTGATTTATTTTGTCCGCACAATCGATCAACTATAAAGACAATCGCTAGAAAGAATAAATTACAGAGTGCAAGCCAGGCAGGTCTAACTCTTGGTATTTTTTCTAGACTGAGACGTTCCAGGCCAACTGGGATTTGCGGTAAAATGTTTCTAGCGACCTCTATGGGACGTAGTTCTCTGAGTATCATCCGCAACTCCGCCCAGAAGAAAGGATTCTCCCGAACCGATGGACTCTTTTTTTCGAGTCAGCACTTCATCACAGATCAGGTAAGCCTGGACCTCGTTCACAGGAATCTCAACATTGAACGATGCACTTGGGCCCGCTGCGGGTGCAAAGTATGATAGAATGGACGATTGAGTTTGCGGATCGCGTTCTGCCTTTGCCTTGTGTTCGGAGGTAGGCAGCGTTTTGGGGCAGGGAACGACGAACTTTTCTTGATACCCGCCGGACATGGCTTCGAACCTTTCCAGCATCTTTCGACGACCTGAATCCTCCTCCGGAACGCTCTCGTAATCATCTCCGTCATCACTGGCACCGGAAAGTGTACCAAATTCTTTTTTCATTACTCCATCAGAACCCGTTGGTAGAGATGATGCTGAGGTCGATGATTGATTCAAGCGTTTCTCCGCAGCTTCGGCTCGCATTTGACGGGCCAAGCGACTAGAACTCGAAGGTAATTTCCCGCCAACTACTAACTAACAGGAATATCACGGCACCTATTTGTTCTCTTGCGAAATCCCGCCCCCCGTTTTTTTTCATCCTCGTCTCCTATGTCCTCATCTAATCTTCTTCCTAATGCTTTATTCTCAGGACCACCAAAAGCATCTCGTCGTGTCACACGTGAGCCGTTTCTTGCCCTTTTTGAGGTTTGAGGCCCCGAAAATTGGCAAGGCAGAACCGACTTTCGACTACGCTTCTTCTGATGTTCCCTTAGGGCCGTGCGTCGACTTTGTGGGGTAGCTCCGCCACACTATGGATGCAATGGTACATAAGCGTGAATTACTCCCGAGAACTCCAAACCGTAAGTCGGCAAATAACTTACTATGTGGTCGGGATAAATGTTTGCCAAACCCGCTTCCACTCCAAGCACCAATTTCGAGTTTCCTAGCCTGCGGCCTACAGACCACATGCCATCCCCAAAATACATTTTAGATCGGAGCTCCTCAGTTTCGCGTGTAAGTTGCAGACGAAATGCATGAAATGATGGCAGATGGTGCATGTGCTATTGGGAATCAGAAATTCGTAATGAGTGACACAGAGAGGTTTACCTTAATATGGGAAAGCTCATGACAAAGCACTCCTAGAAGGTACTCCACGGGCCAAAACTCTCCGTTGGGTTTCCTTAACACAAGTTCGATCGTCTCCCCAGCATTCCAATTCCTCCCTTCATGCAGTTCCGTAAATAACGATTGAAAAAAAAAAGACTCAAAAACCCTCACCAGCGAAGACTCTGTTAAACTTTGATACAAGTTCACGTTAACTTTAATTACAAGCATGTTGCCCAGAGCTACCTCGTACTAGCACACAAGGTCATCCATCAGCTCCAATTACTTCCTGGTCATCGCGAACTACAACAAGAACACACCTCCTCCAAACTATTAATCGTAAGTCCGTGGGCCTAGAAGCAGCATAAGCCAATAGCCAAACGGCATGAGGAATCCTGAGTCACCCGCATGACAGGCTTCACTTGCGCAGCTAGCGCACACAAAAGAGACTTAGCAGCGCTATCTTCATCAGCTCCACTGTACGGTAACGCGGTGATAAAATTGATGAAAGGATTTGGAGAGCTCTGCTTCTCGTTGAGCCGAAGATGCACCATTTTGGACAACGATCAAGCCCTCGGGGCCGACTGCGGCTATCACGTTACCGCCTTCGATCGTTCAGTTGGTTGGTCGGATTTGAGGACAGGTCTTCCCCTCCTATATACCTGTTTCCCTGTCATTTTCCTTTCTATGTGATCGGTTCAACACCAGGCTAACTAAGTGTTCCCCAGCCGTGCGTCTGCGGAGTTGACCAAGTCATATTGTGGGGGAAGGAATACTGCTTCGTATATACCGGCCGTGCTATGTCTTTCCGTTTGCGGGCCAGCGAGGTGTGAAGACCTCATAACCACGTTCGTTACATATTTTCGACAACTGAGCCATACCTCTAGCTAGCGTAGTTGGCCACAAATTTATTACATGAGCAATCGACTGCCCCGTTCTACACAACTGCCCATCATTCTGGCTCTATTGGTTAGAGCTTAAGTGTGTCATCATTCCCATCATTTCCGTCTCTGCATGATGGCATTCGAGAAAATATTACTACGCTATGGGGGACAAGATGTTCAAAATGATATCTGAAATGATTCCACCCATCGATCATCATCTTCGCAATGGCTCATTTACTGATGACCAACACATCCCACGTCACAGGATCCACCCAACATGTTAGGATCCCACTATCTGTCAGCGAATCCAGATGTCCCCTTCGCGACATTGGGGCTTCGAATTCCGAGCCCAACATGAATCCCAGAGGTATATAAACGGCTAATCCACATGTTCATCCGCGACATGGTTCCTCACCGCCTGAAGAGCTCCGGGTCTCTGTATCGCATGGTGCCTCGCCCTTCAAGTAGAGTTAAAGCCGAGAAATCGAGGATCATCAGAGACATACCTTTGAACCTCACACCGCCCAAGCTTTCCTGGATCCGTGAACGCTTCAACGAATCGCGCAAGACTTCGGCGTCTTTCTTCTTCGCTTCCGCTACCCTCTCCATCTCTTCCCTCTCTAGTCTAATCCTCGGAATTAATCGGATTCAATAATGTATGGTGATCATCAGCTTACCGGGCATCAAGCTCTGCCTCCGTCTCTGCGAGTTGGGTCTTGGATGACCTGCCTGGTAGTCCCGTACCCTTCGATTTTGTGCCATTATTTCTAAATGGGTCGCCATTCCACTTGGTCGTCTTCGGGGCCCTCTCACGTCTACTTGGCTCCTTGCGCCGTTCCCAAGATGGTGATCGTGAGAGGGAATGACCGGAGTCCGCACATCTGGCTTGACGCCCATCGCCCTCATCCTTCCGTGGCGAAGGTGATGGAGAATGCGACGTTGAGCGAGACCGAGAATGCGGCGGCGAGATTGCGGGCGAATGGGAACGGGGACGTTTCTTTGATCTGGACGAACCGACAAGATTAATATTTTCAGGAGGCGCTACCTTCTTGCGGAGGACAAGCTCTCCGGCCCCGGAAATGATTATAGGGCGGAGCGGTCGATCTTTTGCGTCAGTAGGTATCTCAGCAATCTTCTTCACAATTTCATAGCCTTGAAAGAACGTCTGGATTATCAGTAACAATAGAACGACAAACATCACAGAGATGGCAGACCTGTAACAACGCGACCGAATACAACATGCTTTCCATTCAAATGCGGACAAGAGCGAAGAGTGATGAAGAACTGCGAGCCATTCGTGCTGGGGCCTTTGTTTGCCATAACAAGCAGCCTAATGGCAGGGGTCGAAGGCGTGTTCATACCGATACACAAGACTACTTACCCTTCGCGATCAACATCCAGGTCTAAATTCTCATCCTCGAATGTTCCGCCATAGATGGATACCCCTCCACTGCCGTTCTTCTTTACGAAATCTATGATTCGTAAGTGTCAAGAGCAGACACAAAAGCAGATGACCACATACCTCCCCCTTGAATCATAAAACCAGGGACAGAGCGGTGAATGATGCTCCCTTTATAAGAAAGTGGGATTTGGGAAACGGGTAGTACACCTCTCTCCCCGGTGGCGAGGGCACGGAAGCTGCATTGGAGTCACTGACGCAGCTCATGACAATCATGGAAACAGGAATACACGTACTTCTCGCACGTCCTTGGGACAATGTTGGAAAAGAGTTCAAAGACGACTCTGCTACTTTGATAAGCGTCTCGTCGGCAAGTGGACTGCAATCACCCACCTCCCAATAGACTCACTCTCTACAGCGAAATCGAAAAAAACTCGTGGATTTACCATTTGGGTTACAACTCGATAGTGGGCGGAGATTGTAGGTGAAGTGGTTGTGCGTCGTTATCACGTGGCAGTGCGGCGGCTCTTTACACTGTAGCGCGCTGTGATGAAATTTCTTGTTGGTGTAGTTATCCTCTGGTTGGGTTAGGTGTCGGGGGTATGTGGGGTTGCTCCTACTGGGTAAAGTGTTACAAGTCCTGCGGCGCTATGTGAACCACCATCTTAGATATGTCGGAATAATAGCGATTTACGCTAGCGGCTCATGCTCAGTTCCGTAGTACGGGAACTAGAATAATATTTAAGTTACTGTCACTAGTATACATGGGTCAGATACTCTACTTTAGTAGAGGCTGGGATCCTGCCTAGTCAGATACAATGTATCAGGACACAAGACAAGGGTAAAAACTATTTCACCTCAGTTCTGTTATAATCGCGGCATCATACCTTGACATACCATATGCATGGGCACGATATCAGTGTTATTAGATATCACGCTTATATACATTTCGCAAGGTGGGAACAAACAGGTAATCCCAGCTAAGCGATGCCGGCTTTGTTTCAATGGTGGCTACATATTGTCGACTAGTCACCCAGTGGCGCAAAGGGAATCGGAATGCCACTTCAACAAGTAGGTGAACTGAGGAAAGACATCAAAGACAATTCTCTCGCTTTATAAGCGGGGCGCTTTGAATAGCGCGCGCACATGGTAGTAAGTTTACCAAGAAATTAAAGGTAACACGACGCCGCAGGCTCAATTCCGTGATTCGGGTCACAGCGTACGCCGATATCCATATCCCAAGAAATCCTACAAGATAGGTATTCGCCCTTTGAGTGCCCACACTCTGCGCACCAGTGAAAATGCCCCTGTCACAGAAAGGCAAGAGAAACCTGACATTGAAGGTTGCTAGCTCAGCGTGCAAAAGCAGAAGTGCAGACTCTTTAGGCTGTTGATTAATGCGATAACAATGAAGAGCACAAACAAGTTAAATCTACACTCGTATTTAGAAAGCGACAAGTTTGGAACAGAAACTTATGAAGTTGAGGAAACCATATACACTCCAACAGCAAGACTCCTCAACAGCGTGAGTCGGCCACAGCGTACGACTATGTGCAAGAAATCAAACACTCGCGCTAGGAACCTCTTACTTTCGTGGGAACCGGTATTCGAATCCCATTCGAGCAATTCGTCGCACTTTTTCTTCGTCGAACCCAAGTCCCAGAGGCGGCTGCGCTAGGAGCAAGGCGTACTCAGCCACAAGATTTGTCTCAAATGGTAAGGTGTCATCGGTCTGGTAGAAGATTAATGATGATGCGCGGCGAGATCAACCAGTGAGAGGCTTCAACACTTACACAAATGATGACGGGGTGATCTCGTTCCAACCAAGAACGAAGGTGATGAACTGACAGAGTCTTGACTGTCTTACAACTGTACAGGCTATGATTTCATAGATGTCCTTACAAAAATAGATAATCCGTACCAGAGGTTTGACGACAGGCATATTTCAATAGGTATCTTCTCATTGAAAACTTTCAGAGTTGCGTCAGTATCCAAGAATGTTGCATGCCCCAGTCGTCGAGGGCTCCACGAAAGTATTTCAGTGGTGTCTTCTGCAGAGTTCTCCGTCTATGCGTATAGTGAGCGAGGGTACCTCAAGTATATGAACTGTAACTACCTCAGCAATATGGGCGGTTAAAGGGAGTTGGGCCCTACGAGCTGTGTCCATGAGCGTATGAAACGCTTTCATATCACCGGACTTTATTACGGGGAGCTTATTCAGAACTTTAAGAATTTGTTGTTGGAAGAAGGAAACAGACCGAGGGATTACCACACAGGTCGATTCCAACAATAGGTTGACCAGAATCACGTAGGTGGATCGCGAGGCTGATGCACTCTGCTGCGTCCTGTGGAGACATCCGTCGATCAACGCTCACGATCAGAGAGGCTTTACCATCCCGCTTCACGACCTCTCCTAAAACAGCTGAGAGATACTCTTCCCTGGACATGAAGGCTGACGACCGAGGGGTCGTTCTAAGCTCTATGTAGGCACATTGGGGGGGGACACCTAGCGAAATGGGCTCCAGGAAAGAGTCTAGCACAGCCGATGTGGCAGAAGCAATGGCTTCTGGTGTCGATGTGATGTGATGGATAGCTGGGAACAGATCAAAGGCTTCCTCGATCCGATTCAGGGTAACGCCTGCTTTTAGGATTCGAAGACCCTCTTGAACCAAGGAAGGCTGGGTTTCGTCGTTCCTTAGTGTGTTTAGGGCGAGTGTGGTCAAACAATCGAGAGGTATGCATCCATTGAGGTGTGCGTGTAATTCCGCCTTTGGCAAAGAGCGAAGAAAACTTTTTTGGTGAGGCTGCAGTGACTCGAAGGCTTGTGCTGAGAGCCCTGTCATTGATTGAGCCGCAATGGTCTTGTTTCCCACGTGTACTGGCTCGTGGCTACAGCTGATGCTTTGAGGCAGTTCGGGTGTCACGCTGAGTCGGGGCAAACGGCATGCATAATATAACACATTCCTGGAACGAGGTGAGGTTTTCACGCCTCACACCTCCATACCTTAAGCTTTTTTTCTTGACGTCCGCATTGTTGATATCTCGCTGTACGTGCAATTGGGTTGCGAGTCGATGCATGCAATCTTATTACAACCCCTGCCGGCCCCGGCCCCAAGTAAGTATCGATGGCACTGGTGGGCGATCTTGGGCAAGGTCAGGTAGTCCATTAAAGCGTCATTTACCAGTGTGTCTAGCTAGCCAAATATCAACCCAGTGCTCAAAACTAAACTGTAGATGTTGACATAGGCACAACATTAGAGAAGTGATCCATCCAAGTGCTTACTCCTATCAGCGCATCGCGTGGGCGTGGGACTTAGACAACGAATCGCGTCGTCACCGCTTCAGTTCCAGCCTCTATATATGACTTGATCATAAGACGAAATGTCGGATTAGCGAGTTTATCGCTCAGTCCCGTTGTACGTGAACTAAAATAGATTGGAAAGTAATCACCTAGCGAGTTTATCGCTGGTGGACAAATGTTTAATACATGATTTATGAAAGATGAACAAGATGTAACCAACACACCTCAGTCCCGTTGTACGTGAACTGAGGAAAGGTTGGGTTGTCCAAAAATTGTTCTTTTATAGTCAGGCGCTATGAATGCGCGCTGACTTTGGCACGGATGTCACCAAGAAAGGTAATAGGTGTAAATCTAGACGCCACACGACTCAACATCACCAAACGTGAGTTGGTCATAGCGTACACCATAGTACCAAGAATTCTAATATTGATAATATTATAGTGCTTCACTGATACATATATCTTATAAGGGATAGACTAGGCGTTGGCCTGGGCAACCTATCGAAACACACTATCGCTTGGGTCAGTCGTGGTGGTGGTGGTGGACCGTGGATCTATCTTGTTACCCCGCAGCCTCGTTGTGACGTGGCAGTGCAATCGTCTTATCGAGATTTCGACCGCTTATCACGATGGCTTCAGAAGATGGAAATGCAGTACTTCCCGATAATTCACAGGAATTGATCACCAAAATCTCCCATCTTGAATGCCAACTTCATGCGGCGCAATTGAAACTCCACTCACTGTCTTCCTCACCTACTCCAGCATCAATGCACTCCCCGACATTTAATGGATTGACGCTTCATGAAAACAGACGCTATGGTCGCCAGATGATTATGGACAACTTTGGGCTGCCATCTCAACTCAAGCTAAAGTCCGCCTCTGTGCTCGTAGTAGGATCTGGTGGTTTGGGATGTCCTGCACTTCAGTATCTATCTGCCGCTGGCATTGGCCATATTGGCATCGTGGATCATGACGAAGTGGAGCTTTCGAATCTCCAGCGGCAAATCCTGCACTCAGATAACAAAATTGGATGGAACAAAGCTCATTCTGCAGGGGATGCAGTGCGATCGTAGGACACCCTCACGTCTATCCGTTCTCGGTGACGATAACGCCTTTAGGACATCAATTCAGAATCAATCCGAATATCGAGGTGTCCGTTTACCCAATCTCAATCACACCATCTAACCTGGAATCTATCCTATACTCACACGATGGTGCCGCGGCTAGGTCCTCAGGAAGTCTTTATGATGTGGTCTTGGACTGCACCGACAATTCGCCCACTCGTTATCTTCTCGCTGATGCCACCTCAAAGTTCCGTATACCACTTGTCAGCGGGGCCGCCCTACGATATGATGGACAGTTAGCTGTCTTTAATTTCGGAAAACAGGGTCCTTGTTACCGATGTGTCTTCCCGAAACCACCTAAGCCGGAGACTCTGGGGACATGTGAAGAAGAAGGGGTGTTAGGAAGTGTTACTGGTGTGATTGGAACTCTACAGGCTTTGGAAGCCATCAAGATACTAGCCGGTCTTATTGGTGCGCCGCTGAACAACCGTTATTTCCTCCTTTCTCAACCGCTCATATGACTAGATGAGGACACCTATGTGCCAACTTTAACACTCTTTTCCGCGTTGTCTCCCGTTTCCCCTTTTCGCACCATCAAACTTCGGGGAAGAAGGCCTTCCTGTGCTGCGTGCGGAGTAGAATCTTCAGTGGACTTTGATGCGGTAGATTATGTTGCTCTTTGTGATGGGGTGAAGCTGCTGGGAGAATTCGTTGATGTAAATAGCGACAGGATTCAGCCCGAGGTATCGGATTCGCGTACTTGTTCCAACCTGGCGAAACTCACGTTCCAACATTTAGATCCTTAGGAAGTGTATGAATGGTCCAAATGATTTTGTAATTATTGATACTCGACCACCCACGGAATTTGGTATCTGCTCAATTCCAGGTTCGAAGAGTATGTCATGCAACCAATCCTTCCACATGTGCGCAATGAAGCCCACTGACTTCGTTCCATAGATGTGCCACTTAAAGAACTACTTGAAAATCCTGCTCATACGCTCAATCTCAATTTGTCAACCCCCCGTGGTTCAAGCGCTCAAGAGGGAGCCTGCAGTGCGAAGCGCCATATCATTTGTGTTTGTAGAAGGGGCAATGATTCACAGAAGGCGGCACGGGCGATTAAATCTGTTGCCGAAGAATACGCCATGGATGTTCAAGTGACGGATCTTGTGGGAGGCTTGGTAAAGTGGGCTCAGGACACTGACCCACTGTTTCCTATATATTAGAAACCCGCTAGGATCTATAGTGTGTAGCACTGAAGTGGCGGTCTAGGTGGGTATCACAAATATATATGTGAACGATGTTGTTTGCGGATGCATGCGCCCACATAATGTCTAAATCACGAAACCAGATTTCTGGCCAAAGTCACATAGCTGCCATTCAGGCATTCAAACCCCATTTAATCATAAATTCGCCCAGTCGCTTCACCATTTCTCTTGTGCACTGGTGCCCGGCCCCATCCTCCAAAAAAACTGTTTTGACTCCATTCTCGCCCAAGTCCAGCTTTTCAATGAAGGCCTTACTCGCCTCCCACGGGACAAGACTGTCCGCGCCACCAGACAGAATAAGGATCTTCTTTCCAAGGAAGGGGTTCAGGGATGGATTGGGTTCAGTACTGGAAGGATCGTTATGCTCGATATAAGAAACAAGCGAGTCAGGGAACGTTGGGGGTCCAGAAAGGCGGTATTGGGCTGCTCGGGTTCGCATGAGAGTTAGAAACGAAGGACAGCCTGTTTTGTCCGCATACTGTCAGCGGCCAATATGTCGCAAGGACCAAATGGGGTATGTACGAACGCACCTATAATGGGAATCCCAATGGTGACCCTAGGATCTAGGATTCTATACATTAAGCACAAGTGCTGCCGTACCCGCATTACGTACTAACCGTTCTTTAAACAAATCCACGTCGAATGTCCACCGAGACTAATCCCTGCGACGCCCCACCGATCGATTTCCCGCTCTCCATTGGGGAATAAGTAGGAGGGCAAAAAGTCAATCAAGAATGAAACGTCCTTTGCAGTGCCGGCTTTTTACATATTTGGAATGGGGATAAATGGGCCGTATCGTTAGCGAGGAGTGGTGTAGAACTAGTTGATGAAGGCGATAGGGGATAAACCATAAACCATACTTTGTATAGCGTACATATCAATCCTGTCCGATCACGCATCATCACGCGAGAACATGATCGGGGAGGTCAAATGGCCAACGGCTGATGATGGGGGCTAGAGTGAAACTTACGCATGATTTGAATTGTTTTCCGCTGGTTCCCGGTGCCAGCCAAGGTTGGCAAGAGGTGTGATGAGACGCTCGCCATGGTTCCGATGATCCTGCCGTAACCCGGAGGTGATCGGATAATACACGTAGCACAATCCCAGGATATAATGCAGGTGTGGACAGATACCAGGGAGAAAGCGATGCATCAAGATCCATCCGGAGCAGGCTCGGACTAATCGCCATTGGGCGGTGGGAGGGGGTACGTACGAATGTAACGATGAGCAGAGCTCTTGATGAGAATAATCCTTCGAAAGTGTTAGGATATGTTCCGCTATTGAGTGGGTATCTTTGCTTGAACCAAGGCGCCCGTGAAGGAGAAAAAGCACCGTGATTGGAGTCTCTTGCAGTTTTGACTCCAAGTGGTGGAGGAGGACACGAATCCCGCCGACGTTGTATACAGATTGAATTATGGTCATCGCCACTAGGAAACCAACGTGCTGGGAGATAGACGTCTGTCGCAACAAGTGAGACTAAGAGAGACAAATAAGACGCCAAAGACCCCTGGACTGCGGTTGCAATTTCCTAAAAAGGAACCTAGCCTGGTCTGAATTGCAGCAGATGATTCATGTTCTATTGTTTGATTCAATATAAAATCCCCGCTGTGCAATGTATTCTCCTCATGCCTTGCACTGGGTTGCTGTGCTTCCCCCTCAACGAGAGATACCCCACTCACCCTCTCACTCGCGGAGCTCAATCACATAACACGTACTTCACCTTATAATCATCTCTTCATTTTCTACTTTCAGTCCGATTCAACTCCCACAAGCCAAACCAAAGGCCTCCGCTACTCAGCATGCTCCTTTTTTGCTCTTCCGTCAGAGTTTTTGAGGATAAGATCGACACTCCTACTTCGCCTTCTGGGCGTTTCTCGAGCCTGCGCGTCCCGACGTTCCAACTCACCAAACGACGCAAGGTCAACAAGGTCTGTGACACGTCAAGGTTGAATGCATGAGTGGCCCTCGCTGACACTTTGCTGTTAGGCGATCATTGGGACTCCAACAGGCTTTGTGCACTTCCAACACATAGATTCTGGCTCTATGGTATGCTATATCGACGATGTTAAAGTGCCCACTCATTCATTTGCAGCACTGTCAGTTGAATGAAACAAACCTGAGAGCCATCGACACTGTCGAGTGGAAGACACTCGTTACCAGAAAGCTGAGTGATGTATGTGCCTGCAATTTGCTTTTCGGTTTCTCTTCATTAACCCACTGGCGCATGAACCATTCGGCACTACAAAGGCATCTCAATCATCAGCAGAATCCAATCCTCGCAGGCTTGGCCTTCGCCTGATTACAGACATCTCAGCGCCTTCATCAGGCGCATCGCACATCCCACTATCACCTGTGGCTGTGTCCCCAGCGTCACCCACCACCCCAGCCTCCACTGGAGCCCGTCGTCGATCGACACTCCTCACTCGCAAACCCGTGCCAGCCTACGTCGATGAGACGACTACTGCTACTGCCCCGACCAGTCCGATTGTCATGGAGAGCATATAGCTACTTGATTGCGCAGCCACCGCAATCCTCGTGAGCGAGAACAACCACAAACGCCAGTACTGTGATCCGAGTCATTGTGGCCTTATCTCTCTTCCAAAATCCGCGCATCTCCGACAAAGACCTCGTGACTCGACTTGATTTTGCGAACGGTTCGGTTGCGCTCTTCTCGATTCACTTCAACTGTTTCGGCTCACTGTACATCTATACCACCACTCAATTTTCAATTCCACCTCCTGTCTTATTCGCGACAAGCGCTGGATTTGTTATTAGCTGTACGGTACTCCTGTTTCATTCTCTGCTGTCCTCCCCTTTTTCTCCATCTACCGGGTTTGTTTCTCGAAAGTTTCGGCGACCCTTTATCTTTTCTTGGGATGCTGCCCGTGTTTGCTCTGTATTCGTAACATGTGCATCTGCATTCTCCAATGTTCTTGACGTTGGTACATTTTGAATCGGCTGGGTCGATCTTGGCAATCATATACCGTCGTTGACGGGCAAATATAACCATAAAAATCTGGTGGCCCGACCAGACATGCCACCAGAACCACGCACGTCAACGCCGGATCTGCGGATTGGGTGAGCGGAGCCGAGGACTGGAGATTTCGTTATCATAAATGCTCTCATCGCAAGCGATTTGATAGGTAATTTTACTGGCTCACGCGCTTCCCTCTGATCTAGGCCATATTGCGGCTGCGCGATTATTCTAGGCATTGTACGTAGTCCAGTCGCTGTCACCTGTAGACCAACACTAATGCCACGTTCAACTGATAAGTAAAAGCAATATCACCACTGCGGGTTCCTGTGCTTCTTTCCAGTGTCGGAAATATAGGTTCTGAGTAATCCCTACAGTGGGGCGAACTCGTCAGGCATCATATGAGGTTTCTTACTATATACCGATAGTAGTCGAGGTTCTGGAAAGCCCCGCCCACACTTACGTGCGCTTTCTCTGGCCACTCGATTGTATCCTCATGCTTGCCTTTTCGGTTCAGGACCCGGTGGTTCAATTCAGATATGTCATCTCTGATCCCGTCATCTCGTTCCTGTTGGATTCGCTCAGTCACGGTAGCCCTCCAACATAACGGTGGATTGGTGACGCTGACTACCATGCAGGGAAATTAGCAGGTCATGGATTTGCGGGATTTGGATGCATAGGATTGATGTAACGGATGAATACTTAGTGCTTGGAGCCTGAGTAATCCTCAGGAGATAGAACCGAAATCCGGTGTGGGAAATTTCGCGGAATAATCCCCAAAATTCCCTGCGGATATTTTGGGCCGAATCACTGACAAAACGTCACGTATATTAATCAATGCACATCGGTTCTCCTGCGCCAGTATTTCGGCCTGTTGCCGCTGGCACAAGCTGCATAAGCTAGCACTGACAGAATCATCCTTAAATAAGCGTCCGTGCGTGCACACATGGCTACATCAGTGGTTCGTACAATCAACGGAGGAAACACAAAAAAGGCATGAAGTAATGAAAGCGTAGTCGTAACGTACGTGAGGTCATGATTCGAACGCAAAGCGCGTTAGGATAGCTCTGGGACATGGAGGCCACTTTTTTTGGCGGATCAGGGCCGCAGTAGACAGTGGGAAGCAGCGAGACAGGATAAAGTGGCACGGCCGCTTCTCTCTGAACCGGATGAAGGAGAATCTGGCAAGAGAAAAAGAAAAGTGGTCAAACAGCCACGGTTGAAGAAAGACACGAAAAAAAAAGCGAATGGAGGAAGGGAGAGAGTACGCGCACATGCACCTGCTTGAGGGCCAGTTAATGTCAGGCAGGACACAAGGTGCGAAGTGGCAACCCAAGCCCCGATCTTTGGCGCAAAAAAAGTAAAATGCTTTGGTCCATCAAAGATTCCAAGAAAAAAGGCAACGCCAGAGGGGTATTGAGACTTTTTAGGAGTGTAAAGTGATCGATGGTAGGTGTTAATACAGATTGTGCGAAGGGTATGCGGCTCTTTTGCTGAGCGGGTGGAAACGAGGCTGAGGGAGGTTGGCGCAAGCGAAGCTCTAAAGTGATGACGGGATGGTCAATGGTGTTGCGCAAACGGTAAAGGAAACACCATCGGATGTTTCGAGCGCTAGTATGGTACGTCCACACGCAACGACGGAAATTATTCGATGCAGTGTAGAAGATGTCAACGAAGACCAGTTGTCTATTGGATGATGCATCCAAAATGTCTCTTCTTCTTTTTGACTGGAACAACTGGCTCCAGGGGTGCATTTGAGCCATAGGGAAATGTATTTTTCATTTGCCGAGCGATGTCCTAGTTCAAATCTGGCATCACTGTCGGCATCAGGTTGAGCCTCAGTGGTGGGAGCATACCATGAAAACCTCTTGCACGTTCCAATCCTTCTTTGCACTCGTCTCATAACAGGGGCAACGCCATAAGGTGGCAACTCTGCAAAAAGACATAACTGAGCATGCTTCCCACGGTCCAATTGCACCAACACATACTTCATGAGAACGTCTCTCGAGACTTCGCGTTCACTAGCGAGATCAGACTTGGTTCCTACCAGGATAAATGGGATCCCATATGAGCTCACATCCCTCGACAAACTGGCGCTAGGCTTCGCTCCAGCATGAGCCCCGGGAACCGATGGCCGATGCGAAAACTTCTCCGTGGGGAGGGTATCGCTCGACCCATACGAGCTCGATGCAGTATTGGGCCGGCTACTCGGAGTTTTCCTCCGTGGGGCTGGAAGGTGCGGTGTGGGCATCGGAGCGCCAAGGGACCAGTCAAACAGAGGCGGGATCGGTAGCCCCTTGGATCGGAAGATTTGTTGACGAATGCTCTCGACTTCGCGTAGTGAGGTGGCGCTAGTGAGACTGAAGACAAGAATGTAACCTGATTGACCCTTGGGAAGGAAAATAAGATTGTCGATGCATCCAAAGGTCGATGACAAGCTGATTTACTCTGGTGTAGAACTCATTGATTGCTGTGAATTGTCCAGCACCAGCGGTATCTAGAATCTCAAGCTTCAAGATGTGGACTTTAGCAGTATGCAATTGGTTGGAGAGATAAAATACACAATACCTGGCACATTTCACCATCCACCACGAGATTTTTCACATACGCCTCTGAGGCATGCTGGTGGTGAGTGCATCCGTTCGACTGGTGAGAGAGCTGCGAAACCCACCTTCAATAGTCGGATCGTAGGTATCCACAAATACTTGCTGCATATATCGTATCGTGAGCGACGATTTTCCGACCCCACCAGCTAGACGTCGAGGTCCAATCGAGGAACCAGGGTTCATCATTGACCCTCAAATCAAAACCCAAACTAAGAGCCTTAGTAATTTAGACTCGCCTCCGAGCACTACCGTGTTAAAAAGTTTCATCCGACAATGATTACTTCGGAGGACGAAAGGTTGGGCTGTCTGAGTGATGAGATGCTAAGGTCAGTTATGAGCCGTTTGTGAGAGTTGATGAATCTAAAGAACTCGGTTCATCCGGATGGATCAGAAAACGTGGAAACCTGCACGCATCACTGAGGCAAGAGGGAATGGGACTCACAAGAAAAAGGAAGAGTAATAGATATAGAGAAAGATGGGAAGGATCACATATAGTATATACCGATTAAGGGCGATTCAGATCCCATCGTGTGAAGTACAGCCTCACCCTTTGGAGGATAGTGTCATCAACTCGCGCGCCACAAGACGGCAAGAACACTGAACTGCCCGAGACGCCCAATATCCCCTCGTCCAGGCTGAGCAGTGATTACCCCTTTGATCCGTTTTGTGTTATCACGTGTCTCCAATGATATTCTCACGGTCGGCTCGAGGAGTGTCAGAAAAATAGCCAAAGTTTGGACCAATATATGGCTGTCCTGCTACGGGGCGTTAGAGGCACCGGATGTGTTGCGCAGTTGGACAGTGGACACTAACTTTGACTTGCCAGATTCGCTGTAGATGCAACAAAACGGAATATATAATCATTCGATTGAAAGCAATAAAATTAAATGCAGATATTAGACTTGTTAGCTATGCTGCCGTCCTCCTGACTCAGGGATGGAAGGAGCCTGTGTCCTGTGCCGCAGAAAGGTTGATGCAGAGTAGTCACACACCACAAATGACCACATTCTCATTCATCATAGGCTGACTTGGCAGGTTTCGGGTCGGCTGCATCGATAGGTGTCGGGCTGAGATAAAGTCAAGCGGGATGTCTGACCCTAAGACCGTCAACTCTTGATCAAATTGATCCTCGCACGTATGAATTTTTTCCAAAAATGCACGGCGCACCACCACCCGCCAAGTCAAACAACATAGTCGGTAGTCGTAGGGATCGCGAATGAAAAACGAGGTTAGACGAGGTGTCTTGGAGTAAAGCCGAAGTTGGCTCAAGGTATTCCCACGGTATTTGAATCGACGAAAGACGACGTCACCCCCCCGCATTCCCCGGTTGAGTGAGCTCCATCAGGTGAACAAAAACCCGCTGCCTCTTCCCTTCTCCCTTTCTACATCTTTCGCAGCGTCTATCCACTAGAAGGCCTTAATTATGTCTATTCATAACCACCATCGTGCCGACTCCATCATCCGTGGTGGTGACGATGGCGTCTCCATCTCGAGGGCCACCTCAGTCTCTCGCCGTTCCACGATGTCCAGGAATCAGGCACTCATAAAGAAGAACACCACGCCTCATGACCTTCGCCCGAGCGATGTCCTCATTGAGCGGTGAGTTTTCCTCTCACGGCTTCTCTATTTGTTGGCCCAAGATCATTGATGCTGATGTGACATCCCAGCTTCACAGCGTGGAAGGCCATCACGAAACAGCTCATCGCCTACTTTGAAGGCATCGCTGACATCGAAAACAATACCGCCAAAGAGCTAACTAAGCTTGGCGCCGTCATTCAAGTTCCCTTCCGTGCCGGCAATCAATTTCTCGGCGAGGACGGTTTACAGGATGTCTATTACAACATTCGTGACAAAACTCGAATTATCGCCGATCACCATGCTAATCTTGGGAAGACCATCGAGGGCTCTATCGTGCAGCACCTTCAGAAACTTCACTTTGAGATCAAGGCCCATGTGAAGAATGTTCAGAACGACACTGGAAAGCTCGCTGCGAGTGTTGCCAAAGAGCGTGAACTTTCTACCAAGGCCGTTACCGATCTCTCTCGGGCAATTTCACTGTACAAGAACACGCCCATGTCTGTGCATGCTAAAGAAGACCCTTATGTGATGAACCAACTCGTTTTGAGGCAACTCCAAAAGCAGGTCAGTCGCTCTTTTCCTCATGCCAAACCCTTAAAACCCTGTTTCTCAATCCCTGGGTGCTCGCGCCCCGCAGGTCAATGAAGAAAATGCCCTCCAGAAGTCAATTATTATCATGCAGCAAAATAGCGCTCACTTTGAAGAGGGTATTGTCCGCTCACTGCAGTCAGCTTGGCAGACTTTCGAGGAATGGCGATCCCGCATGTCCTCCTCTGTTCAGGATTCGTGGCGTGCCCTTGGTCAATCGTTTGCCACTATCTCACCCGATCGTGAATGGATAGCTTTCGCAGCTCGCTCGGATCATCTCCTGGATCCTGACACTCCTCTCCGTAACCCAGAGCATATTGAGTTTCCCTCGAAAGAGGACCCATCCGTTGTCCCCGTGCATGTAGGGCTCCTTGAGCGCAAGCGCCGCTTTACGCGCGCCTACAAGGAAGCCTACTTTGTTCTTACGCCCGCTGGGTATCTTCACGAATACACATCGTCTGATCCCCTTGCGCAGAATCTGCCCAGTTTTTCCCTCTTCTTGCCTGCCTGCACTCTTGGTCCTCCCAGCAGTGCCTCCACTGCGCGATCGCACAAGTTCCACATCGAGGGTAAGAAAGATGCGAGTGGCCTTGAGCGTAAAGGCTCTATTCTTGGAAAACGAGCCCCTCATGCGTACACATTCCGTGCCCGTTCCCACGAAGACATGATGGAATGGTGGAACGACCTCCGCATGCTTGTCGCTAGGTACCTTGTCGCTAGCGAGGCAATCGATAGGAGTGGGCCCGTTGCGGCCGCTGTTAGAAGCGCTGGGTATGCCAGCGAGGATGAGGAAGATGAGGAGGAAGGCAGTAGCATTGAAGAAGAGGAAGAAGAGGAAGATGAGAGCAGGTACGTGGCTGCGCCGGATCACTTAGCGCACGATGAGGTTGTCCCTGCGTATACCATACCTGCAAAGGATTCAGGAATTGAGATAGGGCCAGATGGTTACGTGGTTCGTTCTTGCATTTCAGATTCGGAGAGCCCAAAATGATTTCTTCCCACTTTTGGCGTAGGTTGAGAAGAAAGGTCTCACAGAGGACCGCTCTAGCGCGAATGCGGGCCCATCGGAAGGGGGGTTACAACGTAAATTAAGCCGCAAGCAGGAGAAGGCGCCCGAGAAACAGCAGCCTGAGGGAGAGGTTACGGTCGCTGCGAACGGTGAGCAACATCATGAAGATCGTCTTCCTGACTCCCCCGAGCACCATATCGTCTCGTCTCTCACTTCCATCGACGCCAATGCAGAAGGCGGAGGGGAAAATAAGGGGCTGGTCTCCAGGTTTAAGGAGTTGATCGCCTAGAGCGGCAGTTCGCGATGTGTGCTCTGTTGGATATTTGGTCCATAGAGGCCAAGGCAGCTGTTTTTGGCGCCTCTCTTGCCCCTGGATGCAAATCCCAGGCCCATCGCTGTTTCTCTTTAGACCACTCCGTGGTTTCTTATACTCATTGTTTCGCACAAATGTTACCTGTCGTCGTCGGATCAATATGGATATTTTTCGTTCCAAGTTGTTCCCTAATCTTTCCATCTCTCCCTTCAATTTATCGCCTTTCCATTACTTGTCCGACTAACGCTTATTCCTCATTCAGATTAAGTCGACCACAACCTCAACCATCATGTCAAATTAATATGATGATTATGGTGGTGGTTCTTAGTGTCTTGCGGTTACTTCCCTGAATGTACACAGCCATTTGCTTCCGAAATTCACACTTTTTGTGCACCTATTACTCCTCACCTGATCACAATAAGAAGGCCATAGAAACCCAGACTCCCAGTCGCTCACATGATTTCTCCGAGGTTTAGCTGCAACTTACGTTGCCTCCGAAAAAAAATGGCAGCTCATTTATTCTCACTGGCTGATCGCCGGTTTCAAGAGCACTATTCCTTCTTGTTCGTGATTTTCAATATTATTCAGCGTCAAAGAACATCACTACACTGCAAACTGAAAACGAGTTATGCATCCTTTGAAAGGGTAGCCAATACAATTGTTAACCTACCCATCGACACTTTCAACGTCATCCTTGACAGATTGTCTTGAAATGATTATACAACAGCGAACACTCCCACAGAGTGGACTGCCAGGAAGCTCCTGCAGGATGTGGCTGTAATCAGCACAAAAGTGCTGAGTTTGCATGCTGCTTGCACTCAAATGCGAAATGAGATCTGGGCTCTCATCTTTGATCATGGTCCACCCAGTTTCTTTGTTACCATTAATCCTGCTGATGTTTATAGCCCCATTGTCAAATTTCTATCCTGTGGCAATTTTGATTTGGATGATGTCTTACCAGCCCATGTTCCATCCTATTGGGAACAGGCAACCACCATCACCCAGAATCCATTCATTGCTGCTCGCTTCTTCAAAACCATCATCCACGCATTCATCTGAGGCATTTTAGGGCACACTCAGACTGATGGCATTTGTGACAATGGTATCTTCGGCCCTTGCAGCGCATATTATGGAATTGTGGAGGCTCAAGGTCGGGGAACACTCCATTGTCACATGCTCATCTGGATTGAAGGGGCACTGAATCCGCAGCAGATCAAAGACCATGTCCTCAGAGCACATGACTTTCCTTGGCACCAAAGACTACTAGATTGGTTGGATGACATGATTAGCACCGACCTCCCCCCTGCACCCCAAGATGTAGAATGCACCTCCAATGTGTTTCATGCCTGTAGCCTTCGATGCCATCCTGATCGACACACTGATTTGCAAATGGCCAAAGACTTTCATAACCTCATGCAAAAGTGTCAAGTGCATAGGCACACTGCTACATGTTACAAACGTGGTGATGGTCAGTGTCGCTTTAACCTCTCTCCAGACAACTACACAGACTGCACGTCAATGGACATGAGCACAGGCGAAATCAGCATGTGTGTCAGTAACGGTATGATCAACAATTACTGCAAAACTATATTAAAAGCGGTGCACTGCAACATGGATATCAAATTTATCGGGTCCGGTGTGTCTGCTAAAGCCATCCTCTACTATATTACAGACTACATCACTAAAACTCCATTGAAAACACATGTCACTTATGCTGCACTCCAAGCTGCTGTCCAAAGAATGTGTGATATCTTGGATGCATCTGCCACTGCTGTGGATTGAGCTAAGTGTACATTAGTAAAATGCGCGAATGCTTTGATTGCCAAACAAGAACTTGCTGCACCTGAAGTGGCTACTTATTTACTAGGATAATTGGATCATTATACGAGTCATCGGTTCCAACCACTGTTTTGGATGGCTTTCACTGCTCACGTACAGCGTTCCCACTCACAACAGTGGCCTACAGATGGGCCACATGTCAATGTTGAAAATTCACCTGCATTTGATCCTCAGTGTACCAATGAGGATTGTGACGAGCTTGCAGATGGTGACGTTGTGCTAGAGGCAAATTCCAACACTGGGGAAATTGAATGATGCTGCAACCAACTGATGGATTATCAGGGCCATGACAACTCTCCAGTGTTTGACTCCCTCTGTGTCTGGGATTTTGTCACCATGATCGATAAAGTTCCATTGGGAACATGCCAGCTGACTATCAATGATGATCAATCTGAAGATGAGGATGAAGTCCAACCCACCCAACACCTCCTGCACTCTGCTCTTGCCACAGACCACCCTCAACACAGTTCTCATTTTTTGCGCAAAAGGTGTTGTCATTACATTCCTGTTCTGTCAGGGACGTGTCCGGGGTGGAGGGGGCCTGGATGTAGCGCCCAGCAGAGGGACCCTCTCGGGGAGCGAAGAGGGCGCGTGTACTGATGGGCCCGATCTGGGACTGTAGTCCCTGGCCACTTAGACTGAAGTGGAAAATGTGAATTGTTATTAAAAGGAAGAACTACACTACTTACCTGAAGTGGAAAACGTGAGAAGAAGGTTACTTCTTCAGTTCCCACTTCAGGTATATTTATGTACATGCAGCTTGGGTCATCTATGGAGAGAGCCGCAGCCATCCAGATATCCCCGTGGGGGATCCCAAGGGCATCCACTGCAGGCGCGCGTGCTAGGCGTAGCAGGAAGTCATCCAGGGTGTCTGAGCTGGATGGGTCAACAGTACAATGATACAAGGGAAGGTGGTCCATGTAAATAGAAAGAATAAACAGAAAGGGAGAATGAAATAAAGGAGAAAGAGGAAAGAGGGAAAAGGGAGGAAAGGGAAGAAGGGGAAGAGGGAGGAAGGAGGAAGGAGGAGGGGTGGGTAGCGGGGAGCGGGTGAGGTGGGCCTGGGTGGGCCCGGGTGGGCCCGGGTGGGCCCAGGTGGGCCCAGGTGGAACCGGGTCAGGTGGGTGTGCCCTGACATGTTCCCACTGGTCCTTCTATACCCTGCCGTGACAATCCCAGTGTATATGAATATTATTCCATGGTCATGGTCACTCTGTTCAAACCTTGGCATTTAGGCAGTGAACTCCTTGGCGAATCTGCATTATGGTCAGATGTTTTTCAATTACTGTTGCCCAACCTGTCTGAGTATCATCAGTGTGTGATTGAAAACTTTCAGGTGCTGCACAAATGTAAAGACAGTCGAGACCAAGACTATGCCAAACACCGAACTCGAGCGTCCACTCCTTCCGCTAACCACAGTTTGCAATGAGCTCTGCACATGGCTCCAGTGGCAGAGGATGATGTCGATGATGGTTTGCTGCTCCACCATTTGTTAGATTCAGAGCGAGTGAGTGTGCAAAAACAGGCTGTTGTGAAGCTTGAAATTCAGACAGCTCTCTCTCATGCATGCCAGGCCGGTTTGCTGGTGTCCACCCCCTACACATCGAGCGTTGCATCTGAGCACCACTCTGCCACTCACATTGAGGACAATGGAGCTCAAGAACTCAAATGGGCTCAAGACTACAAACACCATCACTTGGCAGCGAAACAAATTCTGAAGTCTGCTCTCCCCATAGAGATGAGCACTACACCCCGAGATGAAGATGGGAGTTCACATGCTCTATTCATGGATATCCAGTCAAATGACAATGACATGGGGGGCAATGTAGATGTATACATTGTGCAGAGTACCACTGTGGGCACCAGTCTGAATTACACACAAGTCACACAGAGCATTACCACAGAGTTCAATTTGAATGTGGAGCAAATGCATGCCTTCTCCTTGGTGGCTGAATACAATACTTATGCTGGTCTGGAGCCTCTATATATGTACTTAGGTGGCCCTGGAGGCACAGGAAAATCACAAGTCATAAAAGCCCTCACTGCTTTCTTCTATGCTCTAGATCAAGATTGCAAATTTCAGTTGTGTGCTTTTACAGGGGCAGCTGCACAAAACATCGGTGGAGGCACTTTGCATTCAAGTCTACATCTGTCCCAACTACCCCACATTGAGAAAGCGAACGGAACTCTGAGCTGCACCAAACTGATTCATATGTGGAGTGGTGTTGATTACTTATTTGTTGATGAAGTATCCATGATCGGTTGTGAGTTACTTGCAGACATCAGTGCAGCCCTCTCTATCACAAAGGAATCAACAAAAGCATTTGGCAGGATCAATGTCATCTTTGCTGGAGACTTCTGCCAGTTACCTCCAGTTGGGAACACGAGGCTGTATACTCCCCCAAAAATGTTGAGCTTTCATTCCTCTGATTCCCTCTCCGACCGTGGTCAGAAGAAACTGAAGGGTGCTCATTTGTGGTCCCTTGTCAACACCGTCGTTTTTTTGAAACAATCAATGCGACAAAGTGGTCCTCAAAATGACACATTCCGAGAGATTCTACAAAGATTGAGATTTGGCAACTGCACGCTACAAGACAAAGCCATCCTGGATACTCGATTGTTGGAGCAGAACAAAGACATTGATTTCTCCCAGAACGGTTGGGAGGCCACACCTATCCTGACCGCATCTAATGCAGTCAAAGATGCTCTGAATGAAGCAGCAGTTCATACTTTCGCTGCTTGACATGGGTGGCCTGTTGTGATGTATGGTGCTCAGCATTTCTTAAAAAATGTGCCAATCAAAGAGCCGCTGTTAATCGATAAGCTGATGCAGCTGACTTCAGAGGCCAACACAGGTTACATGTTAGGTTGCCTGCCATTGGTATCAGACATGCCTGTCATGGTTGGGGAGAACTTCAATGTCAAGGGCAGGATAGTGAATGGGAGCGAGGGACACTTAAAACATATCAGATATGAAAATGATAAGGCTCATCATGCCCTTGCCAGAAGTGCTGTAGTCACGATTCCTGACTCCGCTCCACTTGCATTCTTGGATCTTCCGCCACATGACTGCGTCATTCTGCCAAAGCCAATCTCAATTAAAGTCACCCATCCAATATCAAACCGCACTCTGATGGTGAAGTGACTGCAACTGCCATTACTACCTGCATTGGCGATCACCGACTACAAATGTCAAGGAAGAACACTGCTGAAAGTGATTGTGGATTTGGAAAGTTCTCGTTCCATTCAGTCTGCTTACATCATGCTCTCCTGTGCCACATCTCTACAGAACCTATTGCTCCTCAGACCATTCAGAGCGAATCAAATAATGGCTCACATGTCAGAAGATCTACATAAGGAACCTGCTAGACTCAAAATTTTGGAGTGTGATACCATCCTACGAAGCACAAGTCAGTGCTTCCAGCATCTGGAGGCTGCAGCCTGTAAAGTGGTACTGTTGAAGGGTGCTGCCTCAGGTGGTACGTCCGAGCTTTCAGAGCCATTCCTATACCCACACTGATAACATGCCCAGGTCAAAAACGTCATGGTCCAGTCTAGTCCCTCCCCAACAAATTTGCTTATGTGGATGATCCCATCTGTCAGAGACTGGATTTTGTCAGAGGCTGGGATATTGTCAGAGTGAGGAATATTGTCGGTGTCGGAGATTGTGGCAGAGGTCTGTTGGAGCGCGCGCGCGGATATGCGGGCGGAAATATGCGGTGCGTCTGGAAGCACTGTTCAAGGTTAGCAGAGTGGGATCGTGTCAGGGCATGCCCCGACACGCCCCGCCCGATCCCCGCTCCGCCTCCCCGCTCCGCACCGCCTCTCCCTCCTCTCCCTCTTCCTTCCTCCTGTTCTCCTTTCCTCTTTTCTTTCTTTCTCTCTTTCTCTTACACGGACCACCTTTCTCTCTGCTCAATGTATCATCGGCACACACGCCCATCTCCCCTCCTGTATCTTACATCCCTACACTGCCGCCACCGCCGCCGCGCTCGCCTTGCACCCTCAGCGGGCCCTCTCGGGATCTTCCGTGGAAGCACCCGGAGAGCCGTGGCTGTGTGCAAGGGTGACGTGGCGCACCCCACGTGATCATTCCCGCATGTATATAATAACAGCTGGAGTGGGAACCGAAGAAGTAGCCTTCTTCTCACATTTCCACTTCAGGCAAGTAGTGTAGCATTCCCCTTTAATGATGACTCACATTTCCACTTCAGACTAAGTGGTCGGGGACGCTCAACCCGCGACGGGATCGCCGCTATGCATAGCCGTCATCCGTCCCACCGAGTCCCGCACGCCGGGACCTCGCCGCTTTTGGAGCTGTCCCTGACAGATCGCGGCCTCAGCGACTCAGGTGGAGCGCTGTGCCCTGAGCTTGACGTTTGGGGGAGATCCCGTATTTACAAACTGACACTTACAGCGGACTTCAAACCAGACTTGTGGGCGGAGCGGACCTGTAGGAGGAGCACAGACTCCGCAAGCACGGACTCAGAGGGGGGAAGCCCCCTTTGCAGAAGGAGAGACTCAGACCAGACAGGGGGGGTACTCTAGTTGATTTCAGACTGAGGTCCCCAAAAGTATTTACAAGGTATATAAATAGGCAAGAGGGAATATAGAAAGGCCGGTCAGTCCGGCGTGGTCCGGCGCGGAGATAAGCGGGGATTGTCAAACTAAATAAGGACAAGAGCCCGGGAACTGGAAAGGAGGAACAGATCACTAAACAATAAGTGGCAAGGGTTATTGATGAATAACTGAATGAGATCAATAACCTAGTGCCAATAAAGAGGGGATCAAATGCCGATATTGGCAGGGAAGCAAACAATAAATGGCACTCGGCAAGGAATGAATGATAAGCTGCCAAGTGACAAATGGCCAGAGGAAAAGCGGAGGTCAGCGTGCGGCGCTGATACAAGTCCGCAAATAAGCGGGGTCGGTGCGGTGCCGACACAAGTCCGCGAACAGAAGTTGATCTGCCAGCACTGTCACACAAGGACAGCATGAAGGCCAACAGAGGTACAGAGGGGAGTGGGAGTGTTGACCTGACCAGAGGTGTCAAGGGCAACCAGAAGTGGCCAGAAGGTGCAGAGATGGGCAGAGGGTGCGGAGTGGGCAGAGGGTGCGGAGTGGGCAGAGGGTGCGGAGTGGGCAGAGGGTGCGGAGTGGACGGAAGCGGGGCATGGCTGTGACCACATAGCGGGAAGCGATGAGTGTGGTTCAGATGGAGACAAGGCAGGCGTGACTGAATGCCGGGAGTGCCAAGGGCTCAGGAACTGGAGGTAAGGTCGGAATACCGGCAGGGTCTAGGTTCTGATTCTTGGCCAAGTCTCACGCAGTAAGGCAGGGGGCCAGACATGGGGTTGGGGGCTGGTTAGGATGGGTTTCGGGTCGGCGGATTCGCCTATCGGCATTGGTTCGCCGCTGACGGAGCCCCGGGATTTGTCGGTCATGACACCATCTCCCATTGGACGGCATTGAGATAGGTTGGAGGGCTGGGCTTTCAGATGAATGGGCCTCAACCTCGCCTTCACAGCGAACCTGGAAAATGTGTTCAAAACTCATGTCCTTCTGAGCTTCCATGGCAGCCGTGCACAACATCTTGGACCCAGATCATCGGCATGGGGGTCCGCCATCAGGTCCTGTAACCCAACCAAACCCGTCCCTGGTAACCCACTCGCTTTGCATCTCACTCTGGCACCCTGAACAACCTGGTCTGATTGATTATGTCACAAACATCTCAACTGGCTCTGTATCCTGTTATCAGGCTGTAACCTAGTGCATGTGTAACCTGGATGGCAATAAACTCAGCTGTCACCAGGCATGTCATGCCTGACGTTCTGGACCCACCTTGGGTGTAAACTTGTGATGCTCTGGTTGGCATGCGCAACTGGATGTCGCTAATAAAGAGCAGGAGGGGAGAGATCATTCTCGAGGAATGGGGCCCTCAGTTATGGATCCTTCCATCATCACTTGTATTGTTGCTCACGTGGACTGTGCTAACTTCTTGGGGTCGACTGACCCTGGCTCTGTCTCCTACTGCAGTGCAGCAGCATCAAATGGTCAGTCGATATGTGGAACTTGGATTAGGCATGATGGTGCGAACACACTGGCCAAATTCAGCTTTTTTGGAGTTATTGTCAAAAACCCGGATTGTAGGGATAATGCGTGAGTTTGAATGCAGGCAGGGCTCAACTAGAGGGGAGTCTGAGAGCTCCGGTAGTGGACTGAAGCTTCTCCAGGCCCGGTTCTGCTGGATGGTACAAGAGGCTCTAAGAGGGATGCGGCCTCAGCGACTCGGAGGGAGCGCTGTGCCTCTGTTACGTCTCAGTTAGTCCTTGTATTTCTTATGTCTGAGGTATCTTGTAGAAGGGGAATGGGATTCACTCAGAGGGACTTTGGGTAGCATTTTAGTCGAGATTAGAACTGAGGAACTACAGGTTCTAATCTACAGGTATTTATAAGGGGGAATGGAAAGGACTTAGTCAAAGTCTGAATGATAATAGAAGAACACCAAAAGGTGCCGAATGATACCGAGAGGTACTGAAAGGTCCCAAACAATATCTTTAATGGGGAACCGAGGTGTCAGATCGAGGAGGGCGGAGTAAGAGGCCGGAAAATGAATGGGAACGAGAAATGGGTAAGGGGGGTTAGCCAACTGAATGGGAAGAAGAAGATAGTCGTGCTAAGAATGGAAGGTGACTAATAAGTGATGACGTGAGTGAGGTCACCAAAGGATGTGGGTAGCTCTGAAAGTGGAGTTGCGTATCCGAAGGATGTTGGGTGACTCCAATAAATGAAATGGGTGGAGAAATGGTTTAAGGGTATGTCACGGGATGTCGGAGGTCTGTTGGGATATCGGAGCAAATCCGGAGTCTCCGAATGTTCCGACTCGGGACCAAGCTTCTGGGATGGGAGTGGCCAAGGTTCGGTGTGCCACAACCAGACCGGAGCTGAGACAGTCAGGAAGGAAGGTGACTTGGGGACTGGGGAGGCATGGTGTAGGGGATGGTGAAGTTGTTAGGAAGGTGTGGTGTGGTGGGAGTGTGTGGGGTCAGGATTCCGGGATATGACAGTTATCACCATGGCTGACGTTGGACCTTACGGTAATCAGGGTGTGGCCCCATTCAATGCATGGCATGAACAAGGAGTGTGTCGTTGTTCCCCACTTACATCCTCTGTTGCATCACTTACAATGTAGGGCAGCGCATGAAAGTGAATGGGACCAAGTATCAAATCCAGGCAGTAACTCGTGAAAAGTGATAGATGCTCCATGGGCTCCATGGAATTTCATGAAAATTCATGAAAATTCATGGGATTCCATGGGATTTGTTGAAAATTCATGAAAATTCATGGATTTTCATGGATTTTCTGACAAATTACATGACTTTTACAGCCTCCCATGGGTGGTCATGGGCTTCTGTGGATGTTCATGGAATCCCATGGATATTCATGGACTCCCATGGGTACCCATGGGTGCTCATGGACACCCATGGATGCTCATGAACTCCCAAAGGCCATTTATGTAACAGCTTCTATGTGCTCATTATTTTGCTCTGTTACAAGGATTTGACACTCAATGCTGCCACAGTGATGTGCAGATGGTCAGAGCAGAGGGGGGGGTTTCCATTGTTCAATCAAGTGTGAAGCAAATATTGCCATAATTAATGATGAAAGTTACTGAAGACAGGTAGCACTGACATGTCTATATTCACCAATACTATTTACATAAATTTTGCTGTGATCAAAACTGATGGAGATGTATGCATGTTTTTCCCTGGTGTTAGAACGGGTGGATTTGGACGACTCCGGAGTGGAATCGGAGACTTAGCGTGGAAGGACCTCGGCCTCAGTGACTCAGGCAGAGCGCTGTGCCATTGCTGGTTGTCCTGGGGGTCCCTAATTTTGGATCTAGCAGAGGGGAAGTCTCTTGGGGGCATTTCAGGTCGATTTCAGACTGAGGTTACAAGTTACTATGTACATTGTATATAAGGAGGGGTCCAGAATCAAAAGGAGCAAGGGTACTCCGAAAGCAGACAAAGGGAGCTGGAAGGAGGAACAACACCGAGGGTCAAGGGTTTGACTCAATGGCGTTTCCCAAAGGAGGAATGAAGGACCAAGGCCCAAGGAGGAAGGAAGGAGGATGGGAGTGGGGAATGGCCAGCTGACTGAATAGAAAGGAAGCAGCAGCCCAAATAGGAATGAGGGAGAATAGCAGAATTGAATAGGACAATGCAATAGTTGCAAGGTCCGAGGTAAGTCTGGAAAGTCCAAACTCAGAAGTTAAACTCCATAATATTGGCAAACGTAATTAAATGGAATGAGCTAACCAATACAATGGGTATAAGTGGAGGTGGGGTCAAAGTCCAAGGTCGGAGCTAAGACCGGAAGTTCCGGAGATGGAGATGTGAACAGGATTCTGGAGCGGAGGTCCGGAGTTGGGAGCATAGGTGTTGCGTACTCATCTGGAAGGTGTCGAGGTTGAGGTCGGACCCAGGATGTTCCAGAGTCGGACCAAAGGTGGTGTCGGAGCCAGAGGTGGAATAACCTCTTGGGAGTCGGCAAGGAGAAGGTGACGGAAGGGAAGTAGGGCTCCGGAGTTGGTTTTGGAGTTCTGGGAGCCTGGAGTGGAGGTCGGGATTGTATGGATATGACACCTGGGCTCCTCACATGTATGATGCACCTGTGATTGGTTGTAAGGATTGTATTCCCCACCCTTAACCATTGTCAGGGCACACACCCTGACTAGCCCGGACCCGGACCTGCATCCATACCCGCTTCCACCCGCCATGCTTCCCACATGTGCGCATGCTCCACATGCTGCATACTCCGGGCCCGGTCCCTACCCCTTCATGTGACTTCCGGGTATCCCCGGAAGTTTTGCTGATATTGCGGCCACTGTGGGAAGATGAGAAGTTAGCTTCCTTCTCATCTCCTTACCCACAGTAGGTTGTGCCCTGGATAGGGCTGGTTACACCAGTAGGCTGTGGACCATAGGGGAGGGTCATGGGGACCTGGGAGTCGTCCCCTGACAACCATATATGTAGCCTCATTATGGCATGTACTGATGGACTGGGAGTGTGAGGCTATGTCATATCCATACAATTCCAACCTCTGCTCCGGGCTCCCAGAACTCCAAAACTGACTTCCAGGGCCCTACTTCCCTTCCATCACCTTCTCCTTGCCGACTCCCAAGAGGTTATCCCACCTCCGGCTCTGACACCACCTTCGGTCCGACTCTGGAACATTCCAGGTCTGACCTCAACCTTGACACCTTCCAGATGAGCATGCAACACCTATGCTCCTGACTCCGGACCTCCACTCCGGAATCCCGTTCACATCTCTGTCTCCGGAACCTCCAGTCTTAGCTCCGACCTCGGACTTTGACCCCACCTCCGCTTATACCCATTGTATTGGTTAGCTCATTCCATTTAATTACATTTGCCAATATTCCGGAGTTTAACTTCCGAGTTCGGACTTTCTGGACTTATGCCGGACCTTGCAACTATTGCATTGCTCCATTCAATTCCACTATACTCCCTCATTCCTATTTGGGCTGCTGCTTCCTTTCTATTCAGTCAGCTGGCCATTCCCCACTCCCATCCTCCCTCCTTCCTCCTTGGGCCTTGGCCCTTCACTCCTTTGGGAAACACCATTGAGTCAAACCCTTGACCCTCGGTGTTGTCCCTCCTTTCAGCTCCCTTTGTCTCCTTTCGGAGTACCCTTGCTCCTTTTGATTCCGGACCCCTCCTTATATACAATGTACATAGTAACTTGTAACCTCAGTCTGAAATCGACCTGAAATGCCCCCAAGAGACTTTCCCTCTGCTAGATCCGAAATTAGGGACCCCTAGGACAACCAGCAATGGCACAGCGCTCTGCCTGAGTCACTGAGGCTGAGGTCCTTCCACGCTAAGTCTCCGATTCCACTCCGGAGTCATCCGAATCTGCCCATTCTAACAGGCTACACCAGTGCTTAAACAAGCACACCAACATATTCAGTGGACACTTGCAGTTGTGGCACAAAAATCAAAGTCCATATTTATTATTATAGAAATGGGATTTTCCCATTTTTAGCCTCTTACAGGCTCTGTGGAGTACAGTATCCCATGCCATGTAAATAGTTAGTATCCAACAACTATCATCACACAAAACCTGACCCAACCATGTTATTGTAAACCCAGCTCTCACAACCTCTGCCACATTATCTGTAGAATCATCCCTATGCTGACCCCCTATGCTGCACCCAAAACCTATGGAAATGGACCAATTCAGCCCTACAGTTCTAACATTTATACAGACTCCTGTTGTCAAAGACTGCCCAGTAGCATGTTGGGGCCCTAATTTGCAGATACATGGGAAGTCTAGGCAGAGGGCCCATAAATGGCAGGAACCAGGTGGAGCTGACATAACAGGGTCAAGGGTTAGTCAACTGAATATTACTGGCAACTTGGGTTACAGGTTTAACAGACAACAACCCAAAAGGAGAATGGAGAGGGGGGTCCAAAGGCAGACTTGCAGGGCAGGCAACTAAATGGCCCAATGGAGTCAGGGGTGCACTTGTGGACATTGGAGCTGTCTGGAGGCCTTTGGGGTTCTGTACTTAGGGAGGTGTAAGTAATATATGGAAATGGGGGGGTGGTGACTCTGAGGTTGGTATGAGTGGAGCAGAGGTAATCAGGGATGGCTGGAGGTGACAGAAGGTGGTGGAAGAGGATGGATATGACACCTGTGAAGACATATGTATAAAGGCTTTTGGTTGGGTCCCCATGGGTCTCTGAGTCCTGCAATTTCAACTGATATTTTCACTTGCTATAGTATTGTCAGGGCACCTCACCTGAACATACAACCCTGAAACCCCTCCCCCAGTCTCTCCCCATTTTTCCCTATTTTTCCATGTGTATTTACAACCAGGAGCCCACATACAGACCCATGTGACACCCTTTCCAAGCTGTGGGAATGTGCCTGGCTTCTGCCTGCAGTCACACTATAAACTGGCACAGTCCACTTCCTTTTATAGTAGCTTATCAGGGATAGGGAAACTCACCCTTCTTCTCAACTAACTCCCCACTTAGCCCCCTCAGTGAGTTTGAGGAACTACAGGCAGGATCTAGTGCCCCACTGCCCAGAACACTGCACACACCCAACTCTGAGGTCAGGCTGCCCCTGAATGAGGGCTGAGTCCTGACAAGTATGTTGTTGTTCATGCACTGTCATGGACTTCTGTGGACCTCCATAAACATCCATGAACATTCATGGTACCCATGGAATTTCACAGAAATTGGAAGAAAATGTTGTACATGGGCTTTCATGGGCTTCCATGGGTGTCCATGGGTGTTCATGGCCCCCCATGAAAGCCCATGAAAACCCATGAAAACCCATGGGAGATATTACACTTTTCAGATGTTACTCAATCCAGGTGGGAATGCCTCCAACGGCTCCACCCGAAGTGAAAAAACTGTTTGTACTCCAACTGCATGCCTTAAATTGCCTCAAAAACGCATCCGGACTTGGTCACCATTGTGAAGGTGTGTTACAATGTTTGTTCATTGCCCTGGCCCTCTATCCTCATCTACATCTCAGAGGACATGGTGGAAGTTCATGAAAATGAATATGGCTGAACTTATATCGACAATCGCAACTCCCCTTACTTGTGAATAGTGCACCTGATGTTCATGGAGAGCTGAGGGGTGGGTCCAAAGGAGAACAAGAAAATCAAGATGTGTCTCTCTCTTGAAAACAGTAAGCAGGTCGGTGCCAGCGTCCATTCTGTGTTTAACTGCTCCCTTGGCCAGTGGAACCCACGCCAGAGGCCACTGGCTTGATGGAAGAGGGTGGTATGCCTTCTGTGTTCTTGCACCTGGACCGGGACCCTGACTCCCATTTTCATCGTGCACTCCCAGCCCTTCTGTCCAGAAAGAGGTTTAAGTATCACATCGACCTGAAAGCATTCGATGACCAAGGATTAGATGTTCCGTGCGAGGCAATGGAGTTGTTCTTCAGAGAAGGGGTGGCTGTAATTGGCACCGCTTCCTTGCATTTGTATGTACACAATCCCTCGACATCATTCATGGGTGACAAATGGGCTCTGTGGATGGACAGCATGCGTGCATGTAATACACTGAGAGGTGAAATTCACTTGTTCCAACTACATTGGACGGCTCTGCAGATGGCTGGCCAGACTAATCTGCTTCGTGAAGAACTGATTAACCTTCCTTCAGGTTCCAAAAAACGACCTGCAGAAGAAGAGAGTCCGGAGCTGCTCCCCAAACGTCATCCATTCTTCACCAGCCACATGGCCAAAAAAGAGGCAGCCTTGGATGGCACCCTGAAGGACAATGTGACTTTGAACGGAGTGAAAGGAAAGGCAGTGGTTGAAGTGTTGTACATGGGTGGGGTGGGGTGGAGGATACGCATGGGGATGGAGGGGAAATGTGCATCAATTTTCCTCATTACGTTGCTCTGGGGTTGACCAAGGGGTTAGGGAAAGCGTCCCAACCAGCCTCGCTGCAAACAATGGCAATCAAGGTTGGGTGGTGTTTTGATGCCATGGCTTTGCTTGGTAGGTTTCACTGCAGGTTTTGCTTCACAAGATGGTGCTGGCCATTTCAATGCTCACTCTGTAAAGCAATCAATGTTATGATTCATGGAAAGAAAGAAATTGTGTGGTCACAATGGGCTGGTGAAAAGCAATTGAAATATTGAGTTCAGAAGATGTATTACCACTGTGCCTTCCGAGAAACTGCTTTCACAGCGTGGAAATCACCACTATCTGAGTATAAGGAGGTGCAGTATTACGTGAATGCACACTGGGTTAGCACGATTGGGCAAATTGCTTGTCCCATGAGCTGGGAAAAAAAGGTGACTCAGGAGAGATGGTAAGTGGTGCATTACATCAGTGCACACTAGGTTAGCATGCAAGTGACACCCTGGCACCCAATAGGAACACGCCGGTTGGGAAGTGATAACCTGTCTGTCAATGTGACTAAGGCAGAACTGGGGTACTTAACTAGCTCATGAACTGGCTCAGCAGCACAAGCGGAATCCCCCTCAGAAGAATGTGGACTGTATATGATGAACGTCAATTGTGCAGCATCACACACTGCCACATATGTTTGGTATGCTGAAGGAGAGAACGAAGGAAGGTCAGTTGGGAGGTTCAAACGAGACCACCACCAAGCTGTTCCCTGGTTCTTTAGTTAGGATGGGGAAGTGTACTAGTAATATTTGTTGTATTTATAGTACCAATCCGAGTGTTTTGGCTAATTCTATTTTTATGGGTTAGTCTAAAGGTTTCTGGGAATTGACTTACAGATAAACTGAGCCCTGCAGAGCTGTTCTTTTATTGAAATTTCTTAATTTGTCTAGGTGTAATTCTGTGTAGCGTTGTTTAATTTGGAATTTAACTTGAATTAAATCTTCTACTTGGTGAAGTTTCAAAGATTCTACTCAGTTAATGGATTTGGATTGTGTCTGGAGTGTCCCTTGAATTTGTTTTATTTTTGTCTTATTTTATTGCTTGTTTTAACAGTAGCAAAATAACTGTTTTGTGTTTACACTTTGAAATCTGGAGTGTTAACCAGCTCTCCTGTTGAAATATCTGCTTAATGTTTCTCTCCTTAATTGCTGCCTTTTACTACAGTGGCAATCTTAACTGTATATCACTTTTTCGTGCTGGAGTGACAACCAGAAATGCTTGAGAAAAATAATACTCTATTTTCTTACTTCTCTGAGGGGGGCAAAAAGTCCCAGAAAGGGTCTCCCTTTTATACTCCTTGGGTCGCCTTCCTTTTTCACGCTCTACCTTGTATTTACAGGATTTATTTACAGTGTATTTTTCTCAAACTGAATAAAAAATGAAATTTTCACGCTATAGTTCTACTGCACTCTGCTGTGCTGAACTGCGGCTCTACTGCGGTCAGACTGCGCCTAGAATCCTTATTGTCCTTCCTCACCTAAACTATTTTAATGGTTAATTAGAACTTGACTGTGCTGCATTTGTTGCAGTTTCCTATTTCAAATTCCTCATATTTACCATGAAATTTGCTATGACTCGGTGATTCTGAATTCAAACTTCGCATTACTATGTGTACGGTTGCACTGAGACCTTCAGCTGATTTATTCCATTTTTTTCCAGCGACATTTAGTTAAAATGAGACTTGAAATGGTAAATGAGTGAATTATTCAGGTTTAGAACCAAAAGAAAAGGTTGCTAGTAGTCAAGAATTACTCAAACGAATGTATTATAGCTCTCCACTTCATTAGAATATTGTTCCCCAAAATTCCTGCCATGGTCCATCGTAGTTTAGTGGTTTTCGTGGATTTCGTTCATCTCCCCTGATTCCCCTTTGTATTATCACATCCTAATCCTCCATATGTATTGTTCGTTGTTATAGTAGGTCGTCCTTGAAGATATCATATTTTTATCTATTTTATTTAGGGCTCTGGACCTCTTGAAGCTGTCTTCCCACGCGTTTTTCAGGTTTCTAACTTCATGTCCTTGTATCTCATTCATTTCTGGATGGTTTTTCACGTTCTTGGTATCATAAATTTTTATTTATTCCCACCTTTCCAATGGTACTAAAGTTGTGTTCTATTTCCTGGTATTTGCCGAGTTAGCAAAAGTTCGCACGCACATTCAGTAATCACATGCATCGTTCCCATAGTCATTTGTATGCGGGTGCCGTTTCTGTTTAATTGTTTGGGGTTTATGGTATGCGCAGGTGTTTGTATCCTTCATATGGGCTTCCATGATTTATTTCAGATTTTTCCCTCATGATCTAAGGTTGTTTTGCACTTTCCATGCTTTGTTTTGACCGGGCTCTTCCTTATTTGGATGGAAATTGGTCTTCGCGATCTGCTGAAGTGCGGATCTCGGTTCCGACGGCCAGTTCCCTGCGCATTGCCACCCTCACGTGTCATTAAACATGATGCAGATTTCTATATTCCCATCATTGGTATAACTTCACAACGACTGGACCGTTTGGGCTGAAAATTGGCGTAACTATAGTTCCCTATTTTTCATAATTTCCGTGTAAATTTCGTTGTATGTTTTAATTATGGATCCTACGTAAACATCATCTTTTCCCTAAGCCTGGACTTTTGATGTCGCTATTCCCATTATTGGATATCTCATTAATGCGTGATCCTTTTATTATGAAAATTTGGGTGGATTAAGATTAGATCCCTTCCTTTCTAATGGGCTATCAAGCTCGTCTCGGTCGTTACTGGTTGTTCTTCGTGCTTGCTTTTTAAACGTTGTCCTTGTTTTCCGGGAGTTTTAGTCATATCTCCGTCGTTTATGGGTAGTTTTCCCTGTAATTACTTTCATTGGGTCCGTTTGGGAGACATCTACATTTCCTATTATAAACACGACTTTAAATTTTGCATTAGTTCCTGAGGAATCCTTGTTCCGTGGTACTTCCATCCTCGGCTACATGTGCGGACATAGGAAAGTAGTTTCCGTGGAGGTTCTCTGGCTGTTTTTATAGTCAAATCTTGGTCGATTGTCCTAATTCTTGGTTTAATATTTGCTATAAATTCCCCCGAGAATTCTGTCTCGTTGATGCTAAGCTTGAAGTATTTTTGTGTCAGGGACTGCATGTCAGTTCATGACAAAGAGGGTGTTCCCGAGAATCCTAGTCATTGTTAACGCTGAGGTGCCACCCTCAGCAGAGATAGGAGTTATATACATGGGTACCACTACCTAGAGCGTGGCTACAACGAGATAGAAGATAACCGATAGAATGACGACATGAAAAGATAGCTATTCATTCAGATAATCATAAGTGAGGTGTGGGAAAGGTGTCATATCCATACAATCCCGACCTACGCTCCGGGCTCCCGGAACTCCGAACTCCGACTTCCGGAGTCCTACTTCCCTTCCGTCACTTTCTCCTTGCCGACTCCCAAGAGGTTATCCCACCTCCGGCTCGGACACCACCTTCGGTCCGACTCCGGAACATTCCGGGTCCGACCCCAACCTCGACACCTTCCAGACGAGTACGCAAAACCTATGCTCCCGACTCCGGACCTCCGCTCCGGTATCCCGTTCACGTCTCGTCTCCGGAACCTCCGGTCTTAGCTCCGACCTCGGACTTTGACCCCACCTCCGCTTATACCCATTGTATTGGTTAGCTCATTCCATTTAATTACCTTTGCCAATATTCCGGAGTTTAACCTCCGAGTTCGGACTTTCCGGACTTACTCCGGACCTTTGTCAGGGACGCGTCCGGGGTCGAGAGGGCCCGGGGGTAATGCCCGGCACTGAGGCCGTCGCGGGGTGTGGAGCGGGCGTGCGTACTGGCGGGCCCGATCTGGGACAGTGGTCCCTGGCCACTCAGACTGAAGTGGAGAATGTGTTATTATTATTAAAGAGGAAAACTATACTACTTACCTGAAGTGGAGAATGTGAGAAGAAGGTTACTTCTTCGGTTCCCACTTCAGGTACATTTATGTACATGCGGCTTGAGTCACATGACAGGTGCCACGTCATCCTCGGAGGCAGCCGCAGGCATCCGGGTGTCCCCGTGGGGGATCCCGAGAGCGTCCGCTACATGCGCGCGTGCTGGGCACAGCGGGAGGCCATCTGGGGTGTGTGGGCCGGACGGGTCAATAGTACATCGATACAAGGGAAGGTGGTCCGTGTAGATAGAAAGAAATAAACAGGAAGAGGAACATGAGAAGAATGAAATAAAGAAAGGGGAAAGAAAAGGGAAAAGAGGGGGAGGAGAGGGAGGAAGGAGGGGGGAGGGGGATAGACAGCGGGGAGCGGGTGTGGTGTGGCCGGGTGGGCCCGGGTGGGCCCGGGTCAGGCGGGTGTGCCCTGACATCACCCCCTCCTTAAGCCGCTTCGCCTCGAAGCGGCCAGGGGGTTCGTTCTCTCCCTTCCTGGGGCATGGGGGTGTGTTTGGTGGAACTCCTCGATCCGGTCAGGGGCATGGATTAGTTGGTCTCGGGGGAGCCATTCATTCTCTGAGTTCGGCCAACCCGCGAACTTTACTAAATACCAGAGCTTCCGGCGTAACCACTTAGAGTCCAGTATTTTTTCCACTTCATATTCCTCCTCTCCATCTACGAGTTCTGGGCCCGGGCGGGGGTCAGGGGGTCGTTCTGCGATCTCGTCCGGGTGGTAGGGTCTTACGTTCGTCACAGATACGACTGGGTGAATTCCCTTTTGCCGTGCGGTGAGTTGGAGCTTGACGGCAGCCGGGGAGACGACCTTGACAACTTTGAAGGGGCCTAACCACTTATGGTCTAGCTTCTTGGTCGGGCGGTCAGTCGTATAGTTTTGGGCGCTGAGCCAGACTCGGTCACCCTCCTGGTACTTGGGGGCTGTCTCTCGACCTCGGTCGTAGTAGCGGGCCATCTCGTCCGCTGCGTGTTCCAGGGCCGCCTTCGCCTCTTCCTGCATCTTCATCATCCTGGACGAGAAGGCGTCGGCGGCTTCTACCTCGGACGTACATGTGGGCTCCGTCCCCATCCTGGGATGCTGCCCGGTGTCAAGCTCGAAGGGGGTTCGATGGGTGGACGAGTGGACGCGGTTGTTGTAGGCAAATTCTGCCAGTGGGAGCCAGTCCGCCCAGTCGTCCTGGCGGTGGTTGACGAACACCCGAAGGTAGGCCTCGATTTCCTGGTTAACCCGCTCTGTCTGTCCGTCAGTCTGGGGGTGGTAGGGTGTTGAGGGGGTTAGCTTGACCCCCAGGAGATCTGCAAGTTCTTTTGAGAAGCGCGAGACGAAGGCGCTCCCTCTGTCGCTAAGAATCTCTTCCGGGAGCCCGTGGTGCTTCCAGACGTGCTCTAGGAAGAGCCGGGCGATACCAGCCGAGTCCACGGATGTCACGGTGGGGATCGCGTGGATGCGTTTGGACAGACGGTCCAATACAACTAGGATGGCGTTATAACCTTTCGACTCTGGGAGCTCTCCCACCATGTCTACCGAGATCACCTGCCAACGGTGGGTGGGAACTTTATTTGGGGTGAGCTTCCCAACCTTCCGTGCGGGGAAGGGTTTGACGCGGTTACAGGTGTCGCATCCACGTACGTATCGCCCGACATATTCTGCCATCCGAGGCCACCAGTAGTCGCGGGAGACGAGCTCTAGGGTTTTCCATCACCCTGGATGTCCCGTCGCCCACGCGTCGTGGTGTAGCCGTACCAGATCGTGGCGGAGTTGTGGGTCTTTTGGAACGTACACCCTGCCCCGGTAGAGGACCAACTCTCCCTGTCTCTCCCACTCGTCCGACCTCAACGTTCCTTCTCCCAGTTCCCTCATGGCTTTTACCACCTGTTCGTCATGATCTCTCGCTCCTCGTACCCTCTCTAGGATGTCCGCCTCCTCACCCTCCATTGAGACTGCTTCCGTCGCACGGGCCTCGAACCAGGCCGGTTGGAGGAGGGTCAGCCCCTCATTGTCGTCCCTTCCCTTCGGGTGGTCAGCGCGGCGGGAGAGTGCGTCTGGTTTCCCCATGAGCTTCCCTGGGCGGTGGACGAGGGTGAAATGGAAGCGGGAGAGGAAAAGGGACCATCTGGCCTGGCGTCGATTTAACCTCTGGGCCGTCCGGAAGTAGCCCAGGTTACGGTGGTCGGTGTAGATCTCGACTTTCTCCTCAGCACCCTCCACGAAGTGTCGCCATTCCTCGAGGGCTCGGACGATTGCAAGCATCTCTTTATCGTACACTTCGTAGTTGCGCTCTACATCCGTGAAACTTTTGGACATGAACGCTACCGGGTGGAACTCTCCATCCGGTTGGAGCTGGGAGAGGACCGCACCGGTTGCAAAGTTGGATGCGTCGCACTCGAGCCTGAAGCGGCCGTGGTCGGTAGGGAAAGAGAGGACAGGGGCTGTGGTGACGGCTTCCTTGAGGGCACGGAAGGCATCGTCTTCATCCGGGCCCCAGTTCCAGGTTTGGGTCTTCCGGGTCAGCCTGTGAAGGGGGCGGGCCTTCTCAGAGAAGTCTCTGATGAACCGGCGATAGAAGTTTACGAATCCTAGGAAGGATTGTACTTCTTTCACCTTGGTTGGGGGGGGCCAGTCGAGGACACCCTGGATCTTCACCGGGTCCATCGCGACGTTACCCTCTGAGATAACGAGGCCCAGGTACTCGATCCGGGTTCGCTCAAACTTACACTTCTCTGGCTTGAGGAAGAGCCTCCTTCTCCTCAGCGTCTCTAGGACTTCTCGGACGACCCTTCGGTGTTCCTCCAGGGTGGCCGTGAAGATCAGGATGTCGTCCATGTAACAGATGACAACCTCCCGGTCGATGAAATCCCTCAGGATGTCGTTCATCATGGTCTGGAAGGTTGCCGGGGAGTTACACAGGCCGAAAAACATCACCATGGGCTCGAACAGCCCCCGGTTGGTCGCGAATGCCGCCTTCCACTCGTCTCCGTCCTTGATCCGGACGTTGTTAAACCCCCAGCGTAGGTCCAAGGCTGAGAAGTATTTGGCGTTGCGGAGGCGGGCGAGGACGTCTGAGATGAGGGGGAGCGGGTACGAGTTCTTCACCGTAATCTCATTCAGCTTCCTGTAGTCCTGGACCAGGCGTAGGGACCTGTCCTTCTTCTTGACGAAGAAGACTGGTGCTCCCATGGGGGATTTGGACGGCCGTATGCGCCCGTTCTGTAGGTTCTCACGTAGGAACTCGTCTAGTTCTTTCTGTTCCGGACGCGAGAGTGGGAAGGTCTTCCCCCTGGGCAGTTTGGCGTCCGGTACCAGGTCTATAGCGTGGTCCCAGGGCTTCCGGGGGGGCAATTGGTCAAAGGCTTCTTTGGAGAACACATCCCGGAAGTCCTGGTAGTGCTCTGGTACTAGCGTCTCAAACGACGCGGGCTCAGCCTCCGGGTCGCGGGCCTCTTGGGCCATCCGCTGCGAGGGGGTCGTGGTGGCTCTCAGGTCATGGCCCCAGCTTGGGGGAATGATGGCAGCGTAGATCCCATCCCCAGGCTCCAGTACCGGGTCCTGATCATTTTGTATTCGCGGTTGTCTGCAGGAGGACGGGCAGCGGGACATGACGACTCTCTGTCGTACCCAGTCCACTTCTGGGTTGTGGTGCAGCAACCACGAGTGTCCTATGATGAGGGACTGGCGCCCGAGATTTGCAACCGCGAAGCGTGCCCGCTCTGTGTGTCGCCCGAAGGTCAGGAGGGCTTCTAGCTCTTCTGTTATAGCTCCATTTTCGTTCGGGGTTCCATCGACATTACGGACGGGAATGGGTTGGGGAAGGGGGGTTGTCTCTAGGTTGTGCTTTCGGACGAACTCGGGGCTTACGAAGTTCCCGGTGGCTCCTGAGTCCAGGAGGGCTGACACAGATACCGACGCGAGGGAGGTTAGGGCGGTCAGTTTCACTGTGAGGTTAAGAGATCTGGGGGACTGCTTGGAAAGGACGTAAATGGCGGGGGGGAGACTGCTACCTCGGGCGTTGCTGCCCTTGGGGTCTTCTCGTTCTCACGGGTGGAGGATGCGTTTCTCCTCTTTTTCTTCGCGATGACTCGGTGAAACTTTGGCATTGGCGTTGGCTTACGTGCGCTGCGGTATTTACACGAGCTATCTTCTACGGGCGGCCGGGACGCATCCCTTACCGGTCGCCTGCCTGAAAATCCCTCTGAGGTTCTTCCTCTGGTTCCCCCTCCACCGTCTCTGTCCCTTCAGTCAACTGCCTCTTCAGCCCTTCCATCAACGTCCTCAGGTCTTCCGGGTGGAGACGTCGTACTCGGCTGACCCTGGGGTGTGGGCATTCTCGCGCGAGATGACCCGGGGTGTTACAGTTGTAGCACCGTCTCTGGTCAGTCCTCGACCTGTCGAGATCCATCGGCTGGGGGCCCGTCCCTGGTGTAGGACGGGCTGCTGGGGTGGGGGGCAGAGGTGCAGGAGCAGGTCGTGGGGGGTTCTGCGCGGGTCGGGTCTGGGATGGGGTCACGGTCAGCGGAGGTCGGGCTGGCGGGAATGGGGGTCTAGGTGGGGGTGCGCGTGGTTGGGTGGCTTGGAAACGTCGCCACTGGTTGTCCAGAAGCGTGGCTTCGCGCTTCCACTCAGTCCAAGTGGTGGGCATGGGGCGGAGGCGGTATATACTCTCCCTGAGCCGCGAGTTAATCGCTTGCTCAAACCGGTCGACCAGCCCGACATCGCCTAGCCTCGAGGCGGGTCCCAATATCTCGAACTCCTGGATGACCTTATCCACGGAGTCAGTCCCTTGGCGGATGACTGCCAACTTCTGCCGAGCTGTGGCCTCCCGGTTCGGGTCTTGAAACATGGCATCGAGTTCCGTGTTGAACTCGTCCATGGTTATGGTGGGGGAGGTGGCTGTCAACAGGGTGATCGTCCGTTGTGTCGCCCACGCCCCTGCGGGTCCTCCCTTCATGTAGGAGAGGACGAAGAGGATCTGGGATAGTTCGGTAGGGAACTCGGCTGCGCGGACATGGAAGTAGATCCCGCACTCGGCTTTGAAGCGATCGAGGTCTTCACTGGCTCCTGAGAAGGGAGTGGGGGCAGCGACCTTCGGTGGTTTGGGTCTGGGCGCGAGTGTGGGTACGGGCGCAGGTGCAGGGGCGGGTGCGGGTGCAGGTGCAGGTGGGGGGTGGTTGCGGGTTTGGCTCTCCACAATGGCTTGGAGCTCCTGGAAGCGGGCCAGCAGGTCGTCATACTGTTCTTCTGACACCATGGCTGGGGAGATGGGTGAGGCGGGGGAAATAAGGTTAAAACCTTCTTCTGCTGTCAGGGACGCGTCCGGGGTCGAGAGGGCCCGGGGGTAATGCCCGGCACTGAGGCCGTCGCGGGGTGTGGAGCGGGCGTGCGTACTGGCGGGCCCGATCCGGGACAGTGGTCCCTGGCCACTCAGACTGAAGTGGAGAATGTGAGAAGAAGGTTACTTCTTCGGTTCCCACTTCAGGTACATTTATGTACATGCGGCTTGAGTCACATGACAGGTGCCACGTCATCCTCGGAGGCAGCCGCAGGCATCCAGGTGTCCCCGTGGGGGATCCCGAGAGCGTCCGCTACATGCGCGCGTGCTGGGCACAGCGGGAGGCCGTCCGGGGTGTGTGGGCCGGACGGGTCAATAGTACATCGATACAAGGGAAGGTGGTCCGTGTAGATAGAAAGAAATAAACAGGAAGAGGAACATGAGAAGAATGAAATAAAGAAAGGGGAAAGAAAAGGGAAAAGAGGGGGGAGGAGAGGGAGGAAGGAGGGGGGAGGGGGATAGACAGCGGGGAGCGGGTGTGGTGTGGCCAGGTGGGCCCGGGTGGGCCCGGGTCAGGCGGGTGTGCCCTGACAACCTTGCAACTATTGCATTGTCCATTTCAATTCCGCTATTCTCCCTCATTCCTATTTGGGCTGCTGCTTCCTTTCCATTCAGTCAGCTAGCCATTCCCGACTCCCATCCTCCTTCCTTCCTTCTTGGGCCTTGGCCCTTCATTCCTCCTTTGGGAAACACCATTGAGTCAAACACTTGACCCTCGGTGTTGTTCCTCTTTCCATCTCCCTTTGTCTCCTTTTGTCCTACCCTCGCTCCTTTTGATTCCGGACCCCTCCTTATATACAATGTACATAGTAACTTGTAACCTCAGTCCGAAATCGACATGAATTCCCCCAAGAGACTTTCCCTCTGCTAGATCCGAAATTAGGGACCCCTAGGACAACCAGCAATGGCACAGCGCTCTGCCTGAGTCGCTGAGGCCAAGGTCCTTCCATGCTAAATCTCCGATTCCATTCCGGAGTCGTCCGAATCCGCACGTTCTAACAAAAGGGGTGACATGTGGATGGAAGATAGAAGCGGGATGCTAAGCAAGAGCTAAGCAAAATTACCTGCGTTCTTTGGATCACTCCAGATCGTCTTACGGCAACTCCCTTCCGGCATAGGGAGTCAGGGTGGCCAGTTAGGCCGTGCCCTGACATTTTGCTAATTTTCTTTCTTCCATTTTATCGTATGCAGTTGTAATAATTCGTAAAATCTCGTCAAAATTCATTAAAATTCAGGTTTTTCTATTTTCTCATATCTACTTGTCATATGGGGTTTTGTGATTTATCTGGCATATTTCCATAATGGGTTTCCATAGTGTGACTGTTATTTCTCCTACAACACCCCAACCTGTGTTGCATTTGTTGTCTCATGTAACCCCGATGGCAAAGGTCAAGAGTAATTTGATTGGTGTGTGCTCGATCACAGAAGAGTGCCAAGTGTTCTTTTGGAACAGTGATGGAAATACATCCATTGAGTGTGTTACATGTTAATGTTGTTCCTGGTGGATCGGTCTAACTCCCATGGCCTTCAATTGATGAAGACCACAATGGATCATACCCAATATGCGCGAGATTCATTTTTGCCTGGGTGCGATGGAGGTGATCGAGAATTAACTGGAATATGAACTGCCGCACCCTGCAGTGTAAATTATGCAGTTATTATATCAGAATACGGGGTGCGTGGACAATAGCAACATTGAGACTGAACATGCATGCAGGGGAAGAGTAGCAGGATCTGCTGCTTCAGGTGGTGTTCCCCAGTTATCTGTTGAGTGACTGGTACAACTTGCAACATGTGATGTTCCCATGCTAAGTTGTAATGAGTTGTACATAGGTTATGGAATATAGTTTTTAGTATTTACGCATGCAGTCATTGCACCCAACCCAACCCGTGGAGACTAAGGGAGCACATCCAAGGTTGTGAAGTTAATATCCGGGTGTGCGCGAAGTTTAACAGTTTATATATTACTTAGTTGCCAGTCACTTGTTTGTGCCTGGTGGCATAAGTGGTATAGCGCTAGCTGAGGCTATGCAGTTTTTTTAAGTGGCACATGTTCGATTCTCACTTAGGAAAACTTTTTTCAGGCCCTCCCATGGAATAATTGTGTGAAATGGTTGTTTTCTGTACACTAAGGAGTGGAGGGTATGAACAAAAAAAGTTTCCTAAGTGAGAATCGAACATGTGCCACTTAAAAAAACTGCATAGCCTCAGCTAGTGCTATACCACTTATGCCACCAGGCACAAACAAGTGACTGGCAACTAAGTAATATATAAACTGTTAAACTTTGCACACCCAGATATTAACTTCACAACCTTGGATGTGCTCCCTTAGTCTCCACAGGTTGGGTTGGGTGCAATGACCGCATGTGTAAATACATTCTGTAACCTATGTACAACTCATTACAACTTAGTGTGGGAACATCACATGTTGCAAGTTGTACCAGTTGCTCAACAGATTTCGGAGGCAACGTAAGTTGCAGCTAAACCTCGGAGAAATCATGTGAGCAACTGAGAAGGAGTCTGATAGAAACCCCCCTGTTACACAGGTGTCTTAGATAGTATATTCCCATTTCCGTGCACCAGCACTTACATACCTAATCTGGCTACGCAAAGGCCTGAAGGGCCCAGAGAAGCTCTGGGGTACTATGATCAAAAAATGTCCATGATGTAATCCCTCCACATTGTCACATGTACCTTCGGCATCGACTCCGGTGTCCTCATTGCTGTCAAAGTCATTGTCAACAACTGTTATAGGAATGGAGTCTCTCATGACCGTGTCGACTGAACATCAACCACAGTGGGTCCTCCTTCTCCACATCCTCCCATCTCTTCCTTACATTCTCCCCGCTTCCCCCCTTCTTACACACTCACTCCATGCTAAGCTTTCCCTTATTGGGTTTTGGTGCTGGCCAGATTATTTATTCTATTTCGCGAGATTTCTCGCAATCATTTCTTATTCAATAGTTAGCATCACGTTCATGTATGGCTACAGCCAAGAAAGACAGAACTTAACGAATAACACAACCTCACCTTCTGTGCAACAACTGTAAACCTCCTTGTGCCAACACTGTAATGTCTGTGTGAGATTGTATATGTCCCAGTCACCATCTATATGGGTCATCCCTACCAAGGTTGACGACTCTGGCCATGGATCCTCGAGTCCACGCATGACTCAACTCAGGTATGCACGAACGCCTTCTGTTATGACTCATGTCGCTCGCCCAGGTACTGGGCTCACGTCTGTCTCACCTTATGGTGAGCATTTGGTTAATTTTATGGATGGAGTGGTATTCAATACAAGCCCGTTCCCCTCGACACTGGTACGCTCTCGCAAGCACCAAGTAGCCGTCGATCCCACCACGTGTTGTTCGACCTACGATCGACTAACCCCTCCATCACCGGTACGCTCATACGAGTGCCAAGTACCCGTTGACATGAATACAGACCGTTTGCCAAACGAATGGTCTCACACCCCATTGCCAGTACACCCATCTGGGCGCCAAGTATCCGTCAACCCAGCCTCAAGCAGCTCCCTCAAGGAGCTGGATTCTCACTCGTTGCTGGTACGCCCATCTGGGTGCCAAGGAGCTGTTATATCACTCGCTACCGGTACGCTCCCTCGAGTGCCAAGTACCCACTAGCCCTTTGTCCTCGACTGGTCCAGTTCTGGATATCCCTTTTGCCTGTGACCCTATACACCCGCGCACAGTACACTCACGTAACGAGCACCAAGTATCTGTTGTAGCAGACTCCCATTCACCGTGAGGTCCCAGCTTTCTGTCAAAAGCCCCAAGGCTATCGGACAATACTCATTACACGACTAGGCCACCCTACATACACGAGGTCGACGATTCCAAGTCGTCTATAAGGATGGAAAGAAATGGATTACCCATAACCCATTTCTTTAACAACAACATTTCATCGATTTTCATTATTTTCTCACTTCTCTGTTCTGTAACACCACTGAGTAGTCATGTGAACATACAATGTTTGTTTCATAATAAGTATAAACATAGAATGTATACCTATCAGCCACCAGCAATGTATCATTCTAGCCTCAATCATATATGTATTCATAATCCCCCAAGGGGACATCAAACTACTGGTCTGTAGGTAAGAAGGGAGAAAATAACAAGGTATGTCAGTCCAGCAGTGAGTTGCCTTTTTGAATTGAACATGTTCACATTGGCCCTTTGTTCGCTCCACTCCAACAAAGTCTCACTGCAAGGAAATCCTCTCTCACATTTGCTGTACAAGTGCAACCACCTCGGTGTCAGGGCATACACCCTGACCTAGCCCACACCTGCACTTGCACCCACACTCACACCTGCATCCACACGCACACCCAGCCATTGCACCCCCTGCATGCACCCTGTGCCGGACGCTCCATGCAGCTGGATGCCCCAGGCCCTGGGTCTCGGGCCTCATGTGACTTCTGGATATCTCTGGAAGTTTTCGATTATATTGGGCCACTGTGGGAAGGTGAGAAGTTGTAAGGAGTGGTAACCCCACCCCTTATTTCCCATTACATCATTGTATAATTGTCTTGTAATAAACAAGTATATACAAAGTACATACAATAGTGTGGGAACGTGGAAAGAGCAACTTAGCCTTTCCTCCCATACTGTTGCAAATAATAACTTCATACAAGTTACTTTTGTTGGCAGCCTGAGGAACTAGGCTAACCAGGGTTGGCACCTACACCAACCCCTTACAGAAGTTGTCAGAAGAACATTCCTTGGATAGGTCTGATTGCTATCCAGGTGATGCTGTCTGGTGGAGCTCGGTACTCTGGGTTGTCCAATGGTGGGTCAGAGACAGACCGGAGGTGGAGCGGAGCTCTGAGGGTGATGGGGTGTTGAAGGGACTCAGCTTCAGCGACTCAGAATGGAGCACTGTGCCTGTTACATTCTCATTGTCCCCAATTTGTCAGGGGAGCTGGCAATGGAGGAACTGAGGCCACCAGCAGAAGGGGGCCATAGGCCCCCCCTCACTACTTAACGATGGAGGTGTTAGCAAGGGTCAATCGTTCATCATGTGATTTGTTTTTGGTTTTTATACCAAGGCACCTTAGACGTGCCTGTTACTCAGTTCTTAGTTCTGGGTAGAGTAGCAGACAAGTGGGACACGATAGACATCCTAGAGGAGGTTTTTCGAGGGGCTTAAGACTTCTATATTATAACTGGGGGAACTATTTACTGGAGGGGTACACATGTACATATATCAGAACAGTTTTGGATCTGAAGGTAAACAAAGGTTACCAAGGGGAAGGGGAAGTAAATAGAAAGAATCCACATGACAAATAAGGAATAGGCGAAAAGCCTGAATTACATCTGAGGTTTGTGGAGTGGGAGAATAAAAGCCAACTGAATGGCAAGGCCTGGAGCTGTCTAAGAATGAGCAAGGGACTACAGAGGGAGACGTCTGGAAAGGTCTGGAGCCTGGAAGTTGTAGTCCGGAAGATTGGGGTTGTAGAAAATATAAAATGATAAAACAATAAAGATTATCAAGACCGGAGGTATGGTAGGAATGGGGGGGTACCGGAGGTGTGGAGACCAGAAGTAAGAAGGAGAGTGGATAGGCAAGTTGAGGTTTATCAACAACGAGCAGGTCCCTCTCCTTTGGAACAAGGGGTCCGAGGAGGTGGAGGTGTGGTAGTGGAGGTCCAGAGGTAATGCAGACGTAGATGGGAGGCAGAGTGGGAGAGAGTCAAAGGAGGAGGTAGTCCTAGGGCTGTTGGCATTGACCGGAGGCAGCAGAGAGAGGTTGGGAGGGCTGGTGGAGGTCATAGGAGTCGTATAGGAATAGGGTGGAGGGAGGTGGAAGATCTGGGATATGACAGAAATTAGCTTCCTTCTCACCTTCTTACCCACAGCAGTGTGCCCTGGACAGGGCTGTTTGTCTTTAGGATTGTGGGCCATGGGGGGTCATGGGGACCCATGAGTCGTCCCCTGACACTTGGCACCCTCACTTGGACCTGGTGTAGTGACAACCTGATGGGTTTTGCGTGGCTTCAGGTTCTGGCATGCCCCTCACTTTCTTCCCCTACTGCCCACAACCTAATCAGCCATGTCATGCTGGCAGCCATAGCTCATTGCTTACCAGCTGCTGTTCCTAATTGCACTGGCTTGCATGGTGGTCTCACCTTCTGAGTTGATCAGTGCTTGGGTGGCATCATTTGATCAGCATAATAAGCCAGGATCCAGGCCCAATAGGGCCTTGATTTTGCATTGCCATACATACCCTAAGGGGTCCCCTACTATGGGGGCCCCCAATCTAAATCAGTAACTAACATGGTGTAGAGGTGGCCCCTTGGGGCTGAAAGGTTGCTTACTTATTTGGGGACGGTAATGTTCCATTCCCCTGTTCGCCTTAGGCCTCAGTTAGTCCATCTAAAGATGAGCTGTATATTCAATGGGGTAGAGGTAAAAGGCTACTGGGCCTTTACAACTACTCCGAGGAGGTATATATATGTAAATTACATATCTCAGCACAAATAAATAAAGAAATAATAGCATCACTATAATGGGAATTATAGCGATGCAACATAATGATATCACTATAATCGGAATTATAGTGAAGTAAGGTTAATCCCTTACAGGGGCCCCCAATGTTGATAACCAGCGATGTCCACCACGTAAACAGTAGAAGAATTAACCACTGAATTATGAATCATCAATGCTTTGTATGATACATTATTGCATTCATCTTGTCAGCAAGAAACCATTTATGTGCAGATTATAATAAATTTACAAAGCAAACAACTTTGCCAGTTGGTCCACCTGTACATTCCCCCTCACACTGGAATGAGATGGACACCACTGTACCACAACTTGTCAGGGACAGCTCCAAAAGCAGCAAGGTCCTGGCATGCAGGACTCGGTGGGACAAATACTGGCTATGTGTAGCGGCGATCCCATTGCAGGGTGAGCATCCCTGACCACTTAGTCTGAAGTGGGAAGTTGAGAAGAAGGCTGCTTCTTCTGTTCCCACCCCAGGCGCTATTATATACATGCAGCTAGGGTCATGTGGAGGAAGCCACATCATCTCTGCACACATCCGCACCTCCCTGGGTGTCTCCACAGGAGATCCCGGAGGTGGCTGTTCAGTAGGCAGGAGTGTGCATGGCACATGTGGTGATCAGGGGGGCAGGGTTAGGTATGTAGTGGTACATGGAGAAAGGGAAATTGACCATAGAATAGAAATAGAGAGAAAGGGGGAAAATGGGGAAGGAGGGATGGGGAGTGATAGCAGGGGAAGCGGAGTAGTGCAGTATGGCGTGGGGTGCGGCACAGGGTCAGGTGGGTGTGCCCTGACACAACTTCAACACCGCTCTGACAGCACAATAGGTTACCGATTATTTTCCTAAACCTCCTGCTATATGGCCACCCTCCCACCCTCCTGACAATTCTTCCAATGGAGTTTGTGTTGTCAGTGAAAATATATACATGTGTCACCCCCTGGACCTAATGGAGGGCTATAATAATGTACTCAGGCTCCATAGTGAGAACTGATATTATTAGCATTCTAACCTATAATGTACTGGTTGGAATGAGTTACTAAGTTATGAGGAATGTCAAAGAGGAAACTGACCTCAGTCTCCATGGCGAGAACTGAGGAAAAAGAAAACAATCCCAAATAACAAGAAACTATATATTCGTGATCATGAGGACTGTAGGTCACATGCAGGTCATGTGTGCTTGCTGGTGAGTCACAGGTTGTTGTCAGGGATCAGCAATGACCCTGGACCCTATGCCAGCTGCACATATGCATGTGGGAACTATGCCAGCAATTCCCGTCTACTCTGCTTACCTAAGCCCTGGTGGCCCAGATCATCTCTGGCATTGTTCTGGAACATTCTATGATCATGTGATTCTATCGGCAATCTGTTTGGTTTCCTTATTGCTGGACTCTACATGTATATAGCTGACTCTAAGATGGGGACATTCCTTTCCCCTGGCTTTAATCACAACTAGGTTATCAGAGCAACCTGCATGAGCACATGTGTTCCCTGACAGTTGTTGCCTCACAACAGGACCAGCATCTCATTCTTGAGTATGCGGCTCATCTCCGCTGCTGCACCTTGCAAGCCTCTCATTTCGGCATCCATCAGACTCCCCCATCCCAACGAGCCCCCCATCCCCAATATCTCCTGACCATCAAAATAAATAGCGACCCTGTACCCCGTCTTTGTGACCCCATTTTGCACAGAGTGTGAGCCATTGCAATACACAAACATGTAAGACATGTCATGTTCATGTTGAGCAACGAAGTCATTGTGGTCGATCACCCAGGCTGGCCTTTGTGATGCTACATGGGTGTGAGATGGCAGTATGACCTGCAGACGATCGAAGGGACACCATTGTGTTGTCTGCATTCTGTCATTTGGGGATATGAGCGAAATGAGAATGAAGGTTGAGATGACTACTATTACTCAGTGTCTGAGTTTGAGTGTAGACACAGGTGTTGCAACACTTGAAGTTGATGAGGAGCATTTGTCAATGCAAGGTTGCAAATAGTGCAGACAAATGATGAGGGTATGGATTGCTGTGAGGGTGCAGCTATCAATGGGGATTTGGCTTTTCTGAGCCTGAGCGTAGACTTGGGCATCGTGGCACTTGAAGTCAAAGTTGATGTGAATAGTACTGAGGTTGTGAGCATGAACGAAGAATGTTGCAGACTAAGGAAGGGTATGGATTGCCATGAGGGTACTGTTATCAAAAGGAATTTGACTTTCTGAGCCTGAGCGTAGACTCGGGCGTTGTGACACTGGAAGTCAATGAGGAGCGTTCACCAACGTAACTAGGAGATATTGTGAACGATATGGATGCCAGAGAAGGATGTTGCCAACCAGAAGGGGCTAGTGAAGACTTGCAGAAGCTATGAGGTCTGTAGCTCATCATCACTGTCCCCATTCATGGTGCCATTCTCCCCACCTGCATCACCCAACATTGCCATCACATGATCCAGGTCTACAATGACTGTGAAATCCCCCTCTTGGGCAATATCTTCTGCTTTGCCATTCACAAGTTGAGGGTTACCAACAACAAGTAGGTGACCAAGGTCCATATCCTTTGAACAAGAGGCCCAAGGAGGTGGAGGTGTGGTAGGGGAGGTCCAGAGGTAGGAGGTAGGAGGTCCGGAAAGGGGAGTGAGAGTTGAGATATGTCCTGAGGTTCCCAACAGCTTGTCAGTACTCTAGTAACTTACCAGAACAATGTAGGAGTTCTGGAGGTGATGCGGATGTGGATGGGAGGAAGGGCAGAAGAGAGCCGAAGGAGGAGGTAGTCCTAGGATTGTTGGCATCAACCAGAGGCAGCAGAGAGAGATTGGGAGGGCTGGTGGAGGTTATAGGAGTCGTCTAGGACTAGGGTGGAGGGAGGTGGAAGATCTGGGATATGACAGTGATGGATCAAGTGTCAATATAGGGGTGGATCACAAGTGTCATATCCCAGATCTTCCACCTCCCTCTGCCCTAGTCCTAGACGACTCCTATAACCTCCACCAGCCCTCCCAATCTCTCTCTGCTGCCTCTGGTCAATGCCAATGATCCTAGGACTACCTCCTCCTTTGACTCTCTTCTGCCCTTCCTCCCATCCACGTCTGCATCACCTCCAGAACTCCTACATTGTTCTGGTAAGTTACTAGAGTACTGACAAGCTGTTCAGAACTTCAGGACATACCTCAACTCTCACTCCCCTTTCTGGACCTTCTACCTCCTACCTCCAGACCTCCCCTACTACACCTCCACCTCCTCGGACTGTCAGGGACAGCTCTGAAAGCGGCAAGGTCCTGGCATGCAGGACTCGGTGGGACGAATAGCAGCTGTGCGTAGCGGCAATCCCGTTGTGGGGTGAGCGTCCCCGACCACTTAGTCTGAAGTGGGAAGGTGAGTTATCATTAAAAGGGAAGGCTACACTACTTCCCTGAAGTGGGAATGTGAGAAGAAGGCTACTTCTTCGGTTCCCACTCCAGCTGTTATTATATACATGCAGGATCGATCACATGGGGCAAGCTCACACACAGCCATGGCTCTCCAGGTGCCTCCGCAGGAGATCCTGAGAGGGCCCACTGTGGGTGCGGGGTGAGTGTGGCGGTGGTGGCGGTGATATAGTGTGAGGTCTTTGGGGTTGCTCAGCACACAAAGCCGTAAGTGATACAAGATGATGTATTTTACGGTGGTGTGTAAGCGGTTACCCGGAGGTTCCCGCTTGTCCACGTGACTATATCTATCTAGTTTACATGTGACTCGGGGTTCGGGGCTATTGCCCTGACATTCTCCCCCCTTGCGTTGCATATGCGACGCATACAAAGTTGATAGTGAATAAAAACAGAATTTTAATAGTTGGTTTACATTGAGTTTGGAATTATCAATGAGTGTTTCTGTTGTCGCCACTTTAAAGTGGGCGATTTTGTACATGTTGGTGAAAGGAAGAGAAGGGGTTTGAATGAGTGTGGGCCGTTACTTTGAAGTGAACGGCGATACATTGGTATCGCAGGGAGAGAAGAAAGAAGTGGTGGAGTTTGTCGAAAATGGATTTCGACCCAAAGGTTGTATTTCTTTGGTGTTCCTCACTTGTTCTGTGAGGGTTCGTGTGTAAGTGGTGTTTACACACGAGCGGTGGTGGGTGTGGGTCTTTTGGCGGAGTGGAGATTTCCGCAATTGTTACTTGCGGTTCCTCGCATACAGTATTGTGTGCGGGGCCTCGAGTTGGGGGGGGTGTTTTCACGGGCGCCTCGATGGCGTATTACCGTGTCACTCTCCCTTCTCTCAAGGGTGGATTCATTGCCCCGGAGGAGGGTTTTCCTCCGGGTTGTTCATCTGGACATCCGATTGCTGCGTCGGATGCGATGACGTAGCCTGGGCTACATTGTTGGGCTGTGGGCTCGACGAAGTGGGTGCTCCCTGGGTGGGAGCGGGTTGTTGTGTTCCTGAGCTGCTTGGCTCAGGTGTAGAGTACGGTAGGTTTACCGTTCTTCCCGTGGGGAAGGATGGTCGTTGGGCTGGTTGTCCAGCTCGGAGACTTGCGTCTCTTTCCCGGTATTTGGAAGCTTTCGCTTCCTGCTCCGCCGTTCTTGCGGCACGTTCCTCAGGAGTCCTGAGTGGTTTGAACTGGGACTTTAAGTAGGCAGCTTTGCCTAGACTTTCCCAGGAGATTTTTCCCTTGTTCTCCGGGGAATTATATTCCTCCGCGAGTCTTGCGATGCTCGGGAGTCCCAAGAAGTATTTCTCGGTTTCCTTCGCTTTTTCGCGAAGGGTTCTGTGTACCTTGCCGCTTTTGAAGGCGGCTTCAGCCTGTTCGTACCAGTGTACGAATTCTTTCCCACTCATGCTTGTCCACCAAGCGTATGTGGCGTCATGCGCCGCTTCTGACCCCGCTATTCTCCTCATGGGGAAGTTGGGGTCGATTGTTATGTCGACTGGAGCTTCGACTTTGCCGAACTCGTTGAGTTCGGCGGTCTCGTATAGCATGTGGACACTTCCCTGCAGGGTGGCTTGCCCATAGGGTGCTGAGGTACTCAGTGGCCCACCGCCTCTGGCAGTGGTCCCCGTTTTAGGGTCTGCCGTCGGTTGCCTACCACTCTCCCTCTTCCCCTCGACATGGGTTTGCCCCTCTGAGGGCGGGCCTTTATGCAACCCGGACAGGGTCGCCTGCCCATGGGGTGGCGGGATAGTCGGTGCCCCACCCCTTGATGCGCTAGTCCCCATTTGGGGTCGCGCCTCATGAGGCCCGGAACCGTATCCCCTCCCCCTGACCTGGGAGGCCCCTGTCATGATGGGTTTGGCAGCGAGGTCTGCCAGTGCGCGTGCCTCTCTGAGCTCGCGTTTCAGTAATTCGATCTCCCTTTTTTGGAGATCGACTTCTCTCTCTGCGTCTTTCAGAGAGTCAAAGATGCCCTCAGCATCTCTTCGTGCTCTATTGTATTCGCGCCTCCAGTGGGCGCAATGGTCGCAGGCGTCTTCTGACGCCCTCGAGTTATTAGACCGTGCCCGCTTGGACGGTCTGGACGAGGAGCCGCTGTCGCTCCCTCGTCTCCCTCCTACGAGGGACTTCATTTCTTTCAGCTCCTCACGGAGTTGACCTGTCTGAGCAGCTACCGCTGACGCGATGGCTGATTCCCAGCCTGCATTTGGCTGGGGCATTGTTGGACCTGGGCCGAATTGGCTAAACCAGGGGTTGATCTGGCCAGGGAAGTTCCCTGGGGAGTATGCCTGGGGCTGCAGCAGCAAATGCTGCCCCTGGAATGGCGCTTGTTGCGCCATCGGTGCAGTTTGCACCGCGTATGGTTGGAAGCCTCTTTGGGGAGGCTGGGGGTGTGCGATGCCTGTTGGCAATGCGGATGGTTGATGGTTCGCAGCACTCATTTGTGCTGCATGCGTCGTGTAATCCATGGCGCTTATCTGCGCCTGGTGTTGTTGTTGTTCCGGGGAGCCTTGCTCCCCGGGTTGTCGTATTTCGATATCCGGCGGTTTGTTTGGATCGAACCGAGGGTTGCCTCCCCCAGAGAACGACATCTCGTCGTTATGTTACTCGTGGCGGTGGGAGGGGTCTTCGTTCTTGTGTGCGTGGGATTCGCCGCGGTTGTGTGTTCTTTTGCACGTGAGCCTGTGGTTCACGTGGTCTAGGCGAGTTGCTTGCCTAGCCCATGTGATTTCTTGTACATGGTGTGGCTGTCCGGGCGAGTTACTCGCCCAGAACTTTCCCACGCTCTTGGCTGTGGGCCATCGTCCCTCGGCTTTACTTCTTCCGCCTCCGTTTTTGGGGGCGTAATAATGCCGAGAGTTCCCTGTCTTCTTTGATAGGGAGTTTTTCTGGTTCCCTTACATTTTGTAAGGTGAGGTACTCGTCCAGGTGGACGAGGTCGTCGCAATTTCCTAGGGGTTCCCATGTGGTGTCCCCTAGTTCCCATTTAACCTTAAACCAGAGTTCGTTGTGAACCCACGCGTGGTTTAGGATTTCGCGAACTACTGCTTCGCGATCAGGGTCTTCCCCGAAATCGTAGAATATGTTTACTTCCCTATTTGGGAAGGTTTCCTGGTCATTCGGCTCGTGAGGTGCTAGCCGGGATACATGGAATCTTGGGTGGATTCCGCGTTGTTCAAGTTGTGGTGGCAACTTGAGGACGTAGTTGGACGTTTCTGGAAATGTTTCCAGGATTTCATAAGGCCCTATGTATAGGGGCTTTAGTTTTCCTGCCCTGCCTTTGGGTAGGTTCAGCTTATCTGTGGATAAGTATGCGAGCTCGCCTTTTTTCAAAGGCGGGTCCAGGCGTCTTTTCTTATTCGCCTGGATTGTTTGAGCAGCGCGATTATGTATTATCGCGTCGTGTGCTGCCATGAGGTTTTCCTTCGCTTTTTGAGCAAAGTCGTTTATTCCCGGGTAGTCCGAGAGTGGTGCTGTTAGGCACATTTTTGGCATATGGCCGTAGATTAATTCGAACGGGGCAAATCCTGTCGATGTGTTCGAGCTCGCATTGATCGCGAATTCCGCCATCGACAGTTTCGCTGCCCAGTTGCGTTGGTCTGGTCTAACCATCGCGCGTAGTATTTGTACTACTTTTTGTATCATTCTTTCCGCTTGGCCATCGCCTTGCGGGTGGAATGCAGTTGTGAATTTCAACCGTACACCGAGTATTCGGTGTAGTTCGCGCCAAAATTTTGACGTGAATTTCGAGTCTCGATCTGATATGATCGAGTGTGGTAGACCGTGGAGTCTTACAACTTCACGAAGAAATACGAATGCTAGTTCTAGTGCGTTCATTGTTGTTTTTATTGGAATTAGGTGGACGTTGGACGTCAACCTACAGATGATTACCCAGAGGTAATCATATCCCAGGCTTGTTGGGAATGGACCTGTGAAGTCCATGGCTATTGATGACCATGGTGCCTCGGGGGTCGGGAGTGGGTGAAGCATTCCAGGATTTCTCCTGGTGCTTTTCTTGGTTGTTTGGCAAGTTCCGCAAGACCTGCAGAACTTGTGGGTGTCTTTTCTCATCGACTTCCACCAGAAGTGTCGACGGAGGGTTTCCACTGTTTTCTTGGATCCTAGATGTCCAAGTGTTTCGTGGATGCTCTCGAGGATTATTCCCCGAATGGACTTCCTTTCGTAGTTTCCTTTCGGGACTACTATCTGGGTCGTTCCTCCTTCTCCAAGTCGGGTTATCAGTCCGTCTTTTACGGAGAAGTTTTTGAAATTCCCCGGGTTCTCTAGGATTTCCCGGTGGATCTGGCTTTTCAAGTATCCAGATTTTATTGCCTCAATGAGGTCTTTTTCTTCGAATTGTTTTCGAAGGTTCTTTTCTGGAGTTATGATTTCTTCCAGATTTTGGGCGCTCCCCCCTAGAGTTTCCTCTAGGTTATCGCTCCCCCCTAGAGCTTCCTCTAGGGTGTTTTTCGCGCGTATCGCTGCGAGTCTCTTTTTCTCTGAGTTTTTACTCAGGGTACTGCTTAGTAGCAGTTCTTCGTATTCCTCGATTCTGTCGGGAATGATATCTTCTGCATTTTTGTCCAGGTGGATGTCTGCCGACACATAATCGTCGAAATGCAGATCCTCGTCCGTTGACGAGTCGTAGTATCTTGAGAGTGCATCTGCCACTTTGTTTTTGTGGCCTTCCACGTATTTTATTTCGCAATTGAAGCTTGCGAAAAAGGCTTGCCATCTCAGGTGTCTTCCTGAGTTGTGGTTTTTCGCTTTGAAATATTCCAAAGCTTTGTGGTCCGTGATTACTGTGAATTCACGGCCTCCCATGAGGTCGTCTTGCCATCTCATGAGCGCTTCGAGGACACCCAGTGCCTCGAGCTCGTAGGCGAAGTACCTACGTTGTGTGTTGGTGAACTTTTTGGACATGAATGCGGCCGGGCGGCAAGTCTGCCACCTTTCGCCTTGTCCAATTAATGCACCCATGCCCGCTGGGCATGCGTCTGTTATGACCCAGACGTGGAGTTTGGTCCTCTCTTCTTCTGAGAGGCTTTCCGGTGGGTTCCACTGGACGGGCTTCAGGATCGGAGCCCTACATGCTAGACGTTTGATTTCGTCGAAGCATTTCTGGTGGAGTGGTGTCCACCTGAATGTCTGCTTGTTTGAGCAGATTGTTTGCAGTGGTCCTGTGTAACCGCTGACGTTTGGCATGAATATCGATAGATATTCTACCATTCCCAGGAATCTTAGGACTCCTGTGTGGTCTGCTGGCTCTCGCCAGTTGCGGATTTTTTCCATTTTATCCACTTGAGCGTGGATGCCCTGTTCGTCCACTCGGCTTCCTAGAACGTCTAGGATTGGGGCAAATGGCTGGAATTTTTTCCGGCTTATGTAGAATTTCGCCCCTTTTAGGCGAGTCAACAACCACAATAGTGCTTTATTGTGGTTTTCCACCGAGCTTGTGCTGGTGAATATATCGTCGAACCAGACGTGTAGGCGTCTGCCTACTTCTCCTCGTAGTTCCCAGGTCAGTGCGCGCTGGAAGGTGCAGGGAGCGTTGCAGTCTCCTTGCTGCATCGTGTTCGAGTTGTACGTCCCGTGGGGCGTGGAGAATGTCGTCCTATGGACGTCATCTGGATCCACGCGTATTTGTTCGTACGCGTCCGACATATCGATCTTTGATCGGTATGTTGCTCTGGCAACTGATTCCTGGATCAGTCGCATGTCTGGCATTGGTGTGACGTCGAGGATCGTGTTTGAGTTACGGTTCCTCGTGTCTATTACCGTGCGCAAAGATCCATCTGCTTTGCGGATGCACAGTAGCGGGCATGCTCGCTCGCTGTTCGCGGGATACCACCATCCTGCTTTTACATAGCGATCTATTTTGGTCGCTAGTGCTTCCTGCAGTGCTGCGGGACATCTCGGGGTGTTTTCCCGAAATTTCTTGTTTGGATCCTTCAACGGGATTCGATGGTTCACTTCCCTCAGGGGAGGCATTTCTAATGGCGCTGGCGCCATTACGGTTTCAAATTTTTCTCTCCACCACTCCCTGAGTATTTCGAACTCGGGGTTGTTCATGGAGAGACCTTCCAGGTGTGGTACGTCTGGAAGTTCTAGTCCTTCCGGACTAGGATTGGGCCAACCTTCAGGGTATTTTCTTGTGATTACCCTGAGGTGTGTTTCAGTCCCGCCTCCCTGTCAGGGGGGCTTCTTTTTTGGTTGTTCTCGGGCTCTTGCTCGAGTTTTCCCTCCGTGTGATCTCGTCACACGGTCTTCGCTTATTCCAAGGGTGTCTATGTTGCCCTTGTTCGCCGTTCTCACTTTGTGGGACCGGAAGTCTAAGCTTACCTGGTTTTTGTTTAACCAGGGGGCGCCGAAGATGGCGTCGTACCTGTCGATGTTAATTACATCGAAGTAGTGTTTTTCTACGTGGCCGTTGATCTCAACGTCCACGTTAGTTCCGAACAGGATCTGTGATCTTGTTCCTTTCGTCCCCATTTGGAGGACGACTGGGTTCTCCAGTTGAAGGATTGGGATGTGGACCGCGCGGACAAAGTCCGGCGATAAAGCGTCCGTTTCGGCTCCACTATCGAATAGCGCATAGGCTTTTATGCCTGCTATTTTTATGTGAGCCGTTAGCGTTCTCTTTGTTGAGAGCGGTCTGTTTACGGGGTATTTTCCCGCATCTTTTGAGATGCGGAATTTTGCATCAAATAAAGGGGACTGGGTTTCGATGGACTTTTGGTCCTTCTTCCCTTTGTCCTTGTTTTCCTTGGGTACTTTGGTGTATTTCCCCAAGGCGTCTTTTCTTGGTGCTTCCACCAAGGCTTCGGCGACTTTTTCGTCTGCCGTGTTTTCTAACTGGTGTGCTACAGCCAGTTTGATTTTATAATTTATGTCATCGTGGTCGACGACTGACATTGGGCCCATTCTTATGGTCCCAACGTTGACTTCCTCACCCTCTGAGTCAGGTGAGTATTGAGGTCCTTCGTATGGGTCCTCCACTTCGAAGCTTGATGCTTCGGAGTTACCAGAGTTGTTCTCTGGTTTCTCATCTGATGAGCTTTTTGACTCTTCATCTGTTGAGTTCGCGATTTCCATGGCAGCTATACGCCTTGGTTTTTTCATCGCTCGTTATATTGTGTCTTGGGCAATCTTTCGTTTGCCCTATTTTGCCGCATTTGCCGCAAATTGGAACTGACTTTTGGTCAGTTTTCCTCGAGTTTTTCGAGGATGTATCCTCTTTCCATCTGGGTTTCAGCTCTTCCGCTTTCTTTCCTGACGGGAGGGCTTTGCCGCGGCTCGTTGTTGCCGTGGTGGTTGTTCGGGTATAGTACCCTGATTTGTAGGCTGAAGACATCTTCAGCCTGTCAATTATCTCGTCTACACGAGATATTGCTTTTAACATCTCCTCGTTTGAGGAGAAGTCTGCTCTGATTCTATCATGAGCAATCATTTCCCTCTTCCATTCGAGGGAATGTAGTTTAAGAACCTGGCGTTAAAGGACGCCTGGTCTGGCGGCGTCACCATTTGGGACGCTGCTTTTGACAGTTCTAAGTAGAACTGTTTTAGACCTTTTTCCGCTTCGTATTTGACGTTGCGGTATTTCTTTGTCGCGTTCAACACGGCGGAGGCTTTGATGAAGGTTCTCATCAATATGTTGAGAACCTCGAGGAACATGCCCTCGTCTCCTCTGAGGAGAGTTTCGTCTCGGAGTCTAATTCCGAGGTCAAATGCGGGTCCCCCTAATCCACGAATCAAGCAGTCCAGGTGGACTTCGTCGAATTGGGGACCTTTGCATCCTCGCGAGGCGAGGAATCCCAGTAGTTCTGTGAACCACTGCCAGAACGATTCCATGTCGTTCTCCCCTGACCATTTCTTGTCAGGGAATGCCGGCCCATTCTTTAGGGCTTCTGGCTTCACTCCTTCTGGGTAGGGAGTGAGTATTCTCACTTCGGCCATTCTTATGGCCTTTTCGTACCATTTCTCCAGGTACTCTTCTTGCTCCCCTGCCTTCGCGGGGTCGCTGTCCAATGGAGATCTCTCCTTTGGGGGGTTTTTGCTGGGGGAATCTTTCTCGCAGCATTTCTTTGGTTTCAGGCGAATTTGCCTGAAGTTGTATTTGTATTCTCTCATTGTTTTGAGAGGGTATGAATGCGTTACCTCTCTGTTCGAGAGGTCCGTCATAATTGGATGTTTGGCCGAACCTTTGGTACGTGCCAATTCTCCTTCTGATCTCTGAACGATGTCTTCTCTCGGCATCGTCTTCTCCTATCCTTGGAGAAGGATCTCCTTAGCGTCTCTGTCGAGTCGCTGGTGATATTCCAGTGTGCTTTCACTGGTGGTTCTTTTCGTGAATTTTTTCACGAGTTCTATTTATGTCCTGGACCGTGGTCCAGGGGTGTTTATTTGTTTCCTCACTTTTTTGTGAGGAGTTTATTTCCTTCAGCAAATCTGTTTGTTCGCTGATTTTTTTCTGTCAACGCGTCGATTGCGTTGGCCATTCTTTCTAGAGTTATCTCTAGACGAGCCGTGCTATTATGGTTCGTTTCCTCGATCTTTTTCTGGATCGAGTTTATCGCGTTTATTATGCGCGATTCCTGGTTTTCCAGGAGGAAGTTTGGTTGGGCGAGCAGTGACTCTCCCCAGTTGACATTTCCGCTTCTGGGAGTTCCAGAATGGGTTCTTGGAGTGAACACTCCACGCTCGCTTTGTTTTGGCGAGGCCGTTGCGGAGGGTGCTTTCCTTTCATAGAGGGGTCTGTTCGCTGGTTTCTCCTTATTTTTACGTAAGGCTTCCTCAGCGAACTCCCTCATTTCCGTTCGCCTCCTCCTCATTATCTCGGAGACCTCCTCCGAAGTTGGCGACCTTGCCTTGTCTGGCATGGTGCGTGGGGGTGTAAACAGCAGAGGCTCTTTTGGAGCTTCCGCGCTCTGAGAGATCCTGCTCTCAGGGCGTATTTTCGCGCCTTCTCGGGCTTTCAGCCTGAGAAGAAGTTGATCTTCACTTTCCGTCCTCCATTCGGACGGAACCTGGAACAAGTCCAGTAGTTTTTCGGATAGCCAACGTGGGGTTTCTTCCCTTTGTTTCCCTTTGTCTGCCTTTAGGGCTTGACTTGGGGACGTGATTGGGAACTCTAGGGGATAGTGGGGCCCTGGGGTTTCCTGCGGCTCTATCCGATCAGCTTTTTGGGCTGATCGTTCGGCGCTTACGCGTTTTTCGCGCAAGTCGATTACCTCGTGAGGAGGTAAGGGATCTTCCCCAGCTTGGGTTAGATCGGTTTGTTGTGGAGTTCTGGGGTATTTTGCCCCGCACTTACTCCACGTAAGTTTCTAAAGTCTTCAGGGACCAGCCCTGAAGTGGTTGCTTTTCCCGGATCGCGTTGATCCTCGTCGTCATCTGACGACGGCTTTTGGTTTGAATCTCCCATGATGGGAGATTGCGGTTTCTTAATAAACCGCTCGCTTCTTTTTAACGTCGCTGCAGATGCGACCTTGCCCTTGCGGGCGTGTTTAGGCGCCATAAGCGCTTCCGAATCAGATGTTGAGATTTTATAGTTGTGGGTTGTGTTGTAAAACACACCTCATGCACTTAAAAAAGTGTGAGGTCTTTGGGGTTGCTCAGCACACAAAGCCGTAAGTGATACAAGATGATGTATTTTACGGTGGTGTGTAAGCGGTTACCCGGAGGTTCCCGCTTGTCCACGTGACTATATCTATCTAGTTTACATGTGACTCGGGGTTCGGGCT